>NC_090059.1:18438188-18738188 GCF_038355195.1 Osmerus mordax | reverse complement strand
TTTTACCATATTTTTTAAATGCAAATCCCTTTATTGTCTGTTCTGTATATCCCAGCATCAAATGATTCTTACTGTACACTGAGGGAACTAGTATGAGTGACCACAGTAAGTTTCAGGCATGTGACACTTTCCTAGTCAGAGTTAGCAGGGGTGCATTTCATGGCAAGAAGGAATACAACAAGCCTGTCGTGAAATGCACCAAACTTGGTCTGGTCTGCTCATCAGAGCCCCCTCTACGGGCGTGTTTTGGATTGGATTTGGATATTTTTTACCATATTTTTTAAATGCAAATCCCTTTATTGTCTGTTCTGTATATCCCAGCATCAAATGATTCTTACTGTACACTGAGGGAACTAGTATGAGTGACCACAGTAAGTTTCAGGCATGTGACACTTTCCTAGTCAGAGTTAGCAGGGGTGCATTTCATGGCAAGAAGGAATACAACAAGCCTGTCGTGAAATGCACCAAACTTGGTCTGGTCTGCTCATCAGAGTCCCCTCTATGGGCGTGTTTCGGATTGTATTTTTGTTTAAATTGACCATATTTGACTTCCCTTTTTGTCCGGCCCATAACTCTGCCTAGAAAGGCCCTACATGCCCCAAACTTGGTCTGGTCTGCTCATCAGAGTCCCCTCTACGGGCGTGTTTTGGATTGGATTTGGATATTTTTTACCATATTTTTTAAATGCAAATCCCTTTATTGTCTGTTCTGTATATCCCAGCATCAAATGATTCTTACTGTACACTGAGGGAACTAGTATGAGTGACCACAGTAAGTTTCAGGCATGTGACACTTTCCTAGTCAGAGTTAGCAGGGGTGCATTTCATGGCAAGAAGGAATACAACAAGCCTGTCGTGAAATGCACCAAACTTGGTCTGGTCTGCTCATCAGAGCCCCCTCTACGGGCGTGTTTTGGATTGGATTTGGATATTTTTTACCATATTTTTTAAATGCAAATCCCTTTATTGTCTGTTCTGTATATCCCAGCATCAAATGATTCTTACTGTACACTGAGGGAACTAGTATGAGTGACCACAGTAAGTTTCAGGCATGTGACACTTTCCTAGTCAGAGTTAGCAGGGGTGCATTTCATGGCAAGAAGGAATACAACAAGCCTGTCGTGAAATGCACCAAACTTGGTCTGGTCTGCTCATCAGAGTCCCCTCTATGGGCGTGTTTCGGATTGTATTTTTGTTTAAATTGACCATATTTGACTTCCCTTTTTGTCCGGCCCATAACTCTGCCTAGAAAGGCCCTACATGCCCCAAACTTGGTCTGGTCTGCTCATCAGAGTCCCCTCTACGGGCGTGTTTTGGATTGGATTTGGATATTTTTTACCATATTTTTTAAATGCAAATCCCTTTATTGTCTGTTCTGTATATCCCAGCATCAAATGATTCTTACTGTACACTGAGGGAACTAGTATGAGTGACCACAGTAAGTTTCAGGCATGTGACACTTTCCTAGTCAGAGTTAGCAGGGGTGCATTTCATGGCAAGAAGGAATACAACAAGCCTGTCGTGAAATGCACCAAACTTGGTCTGGTCTGCTCATCAGAGCCCCCTCTACGGGCGTGTTTTGGATTGGATTTTGATATTTTTTACCATATTTTTTAAATGCAAATCCCTTTATTGTCTGTTCTGTATATCCCAGCATCAAATGATTCTTACTGTACACTGAGGGAACTAGTATGAGTGACCACAGTAAGTTTCAGGCATGTGACACTTTCCTAGTCAGAGTTAGCAGGGGTGCATTTCATGGCAAGAAGGAATACAACAAGCCTGTCGTGAAATGCACCAAACTTGGTCTGGTCTGCTCATCAGAGTCCCCTCTATGGGCGTGTTTCGGATTGTATTTTTGTTTAAATTGACCATATTTGACTTCCCTTTTTGTCCGGCCCATAACTCTGCCTAGAAAGGCCCTACATGCCCCAAACTTGGTCTGGTCTGCTCATCAGAGTCCCCTCTACGGGCGTGTTTTGGATTGGATTTGGATATTTTTTACCATATTTTTTAAATGCAAATCCCTTTATTGTCTGTTCTGTATATCCCAGCATCAAATGATTCTTACTGTACACTGAGGGAACTAGTATGAGTGACCACAGTAAGTTTCAGGCATGTGACACTTTCCTAGTCAGAGTTAGCAGGGGTGCATTTCATGGCAAGAAGGAATACAACAAGCCTGTCGTGAAATGCACCAAACTTGGTCTGGTCTGCTCATCAGAGTCCCCTCTACGGGCGTGTTTTGGATTGGATTTTAAGATTTTTTACCATATTTGTCTTCCCTTTTTGTCCGACCCATAACTCTGCCTAGAAAGGCCCTACATGCCCCAAACTTGGTCTGGTCTGCTCATCAGAGTCCCCTCTACGGGCGTGTTTTGGATTGTATTTTAAGATTTTTGACCATATTTGACTTCCCTTTTTGTCCGGCCCATAACTCTGCCTAGAAACGCCCTACATGTCCCAAACTTGGTCTGGTCTGCTCATCAGACTCCCCTCTACGGGAGTGTTTTGGATTGGATTTTAAGATTTTTGACCATATTTGACTTCCCTTTTTGTCCGGCCCATAACTCTGCCTAGAAAGGCCCTACATGTCCCAAACTTAGTCTGGTCTACTCATCAGAGCCCCCTCTACGGGCGTGTTTTGGATTGGATTTTAAGATTTTCGACCATATTTTTCTTCCCTTTTTGTCCGGCCCATAACTCTGCCTAGAAAGGCCCTACATGCCCCAAACTTGGTCTGGTCTGCTCATCAGAGTCCCCTCTACGGGCGTGTTTTGGATTGGATTTTAAGATTTTTGACCATATTTGTCTTCCCTTTTTGTCCGGCCCATAACTCTGCCTAGAAAGGCCCTACATGTCCCAAACTTAGTCTGGTCTACTCATCAGAGCCCCCTCTACGGGCGTGTTTTGGATTGGATTTAGATATTTTTTACCATATTTTTTAAATGCACCCCCCTTTATTGTCTGTTCTGTATATCCCAGCATCAAATGATTCTTACTATACACTGAGGGCACTAGTATGAGTGACCACAGTAAGTTTCAGGCATGTGACACTTTCCTAGTCAGAGTTAGCAGGGGGTGCATTTCATGGCAAGAAGGAATACAACAAGCCTGTCGTGAAATTCACCCCCCTCTATTTTCTGTTCTGTATATCCCAGCATCAAATGATTCTTACCGTACACTGAGGGCACAAGTATGAGTAAGCAGAGTAAGTTTCAGGCATGTGGCACTTTCCTAGTCAGGGTTAGCAGGGGGTGCATTTCAAGGCAAGAAGGAATACAACAAGCCTGTCGTGAAATGCACCAAACTTGGTCTGGTCTACTCATCAGAGTCCCCTCCACGGGCGTGTTTCTGATTGTATTTTTGTTTAAATTGACCATATTTCACTTCCCTTTTTGTCCGGCCCATAACTCTGCCTAGAAAGGCCCTACATGCCCCAAACTTGGTCTGGTCTGCTCATCAGAGTCCCCTCTACGGGCGTGTTTTGGATTGGAGTTTTAAAAAAATTGACCATATTTGTCTTCCCTTTTTGTCCGGCCCATAACTCTGCCTAGAAAGGCCCTACATGCCCCAAACTTGGTCTGGTCTGCTCATCAGAGTCCCCTCTACGGGCGTGTTTTGGATTGGATTTTAAGATTTTTGACCATATTTTTCTTCCCTTTTTGTCCGGCCCATAACTCTGCCTAGAAAGGCCCTACATGCCCCAAACTTGGTCTGGTCTGCTCACCAGAGTCCCCTCTACGGGCGTGTTTTGGATTGGATTTGGATATTTTTTACCATATTTTTTAAATGCAAATCCCTTTATTGTCTGTTCTGTATATCCCAGCATCAAATGATTCTTACTGTACACTGAGGGAACTAGTATGAGTGACCACAGTAAGTTTCAGGCATGTGACACTTTCCTAGTCAGAGTTAGCAGGGGTGCATTTCATGGCAAGAAGGAATACAACAAGCCTGTCGTGAAATGCACCAAACTTGGTCTGGTCTGCTCATCAGAGTCCCCTCTACAGGCGTGTTTTGGATTGGATTTTAAGATTTTTTAGCATATTTGTCTTCCCTTTTTGTCCGACCCATAACTCTGCCTAGAAAGGCCCTACATGCCCCAAACTTGGTCTGGTCTGCTCATCAGAGTCCCCTCTACGGGCATGTTTTGGATTGGATTTTAAGATTTTTGACCATATTTGTCTTCCCTTTTTGGCCGGCCCATAACGCTGCCTAGAAAGGCCCTTCATGCCACAAACTTGGTCTGGTCTGCTCATCAGAGTCCCCTCTACGGGCGTGTTTTGGATTGGATTTTAAGATTTTTGACCATATTTGTCTTCCCTTTTTGTCCGGCCCATAACTCTGCCTAGAAAGGCCCTACATGTCCCAAACTTAGTCTGGTCTACTCATCAGAGCCCCCTCTACGGGCGTGTTTTGGATTGGATTTAGATATTTTTTACCATATTTTTTAAATGCACCCCCCTTTATTGTCTGTTCTGTATATCCCAGCATCAAATGATTCTTACTATACACTGAGGGCACTAGTATGAGTGACCACAGTAAGTTTCAGGCATGTGACACTTTCCTAGTCAGAGTTAGCAGGGGGTGCATTTCATGGCAAGAAGGAATACAACAAGCCTGTCATGAAATGCACCAAACTTGGTCTGGTCTGCTCATCAGAGTCCCCTCTACGGGCGTGTTTCGGATTGTATTTTTGTTTAAATTGACCATATTTCACTTCCCTTTTTGTCCGGCCCATAACTCTGCCTAGAAAGGCCCTACATGCTCCAAACTTGGTCTGGTCTGCTCATCAGAGTCCCCTCTACGGGCGTGTTTTAGATTGGAGTTTAAAAAAAAAAGACCATATTTGTCTTCCCTTTTTGTCCGGCCCATAACTCTGCCTAGAAAGGCCCTACAATGCCCCAAACTTGGTCTGGTCTGCTCATCAGAGTCCCCTCTACGGGCATGTTTTGGATTGGATTTTGATATTTTTTACCATATTTTTCTTCCCTTTTTGTCCGGCCCATAACTCTTCCTAGAAACGCCCTACATGTCCCAAACTTAGTCTGGTCTACTCATCAGAGCCCCCTCTACGGGCGTGTTTTGGATTGGATTTTCATATTTTTTACCATATTTTTTAAATGCACCCCCCTCTATTGTCTGTTCTGTATATCCCAGCATCAAATGATTCTGACTGTACACTGAGGGCACTAGTATGAGTAACCACAGTAAGTTTCAGGCATGTGACACTTTCCTAGTCAGAGTTAGCATGGGGTGCATTTCATGGCAAGAAGGAATACAACAAGCCTGTCGTGAAATTCACCCCCCTCTATTTTCTGTTCTGTATATCCCAGCATCAAATGATTCTTACCGTACACTGAGGGCACAAGTATGAGTAAGCAGAGTAAGTTTCAGGCATGTGGCACTTTCCTAGTCAGGGTTAGCAGGGGGTGCATTTCAAGGCAAGAAGGAATACAACAAGCCTGTCGTGAAATGCACCAAACTTGGTCTGGTCTACTCATCAGAGTCCCCTCCACGGGCGTGTTTCTGATTGTATTTTTGTTTAAATTGACCATATTTCACTTCCCTTTTTGTCCGGCCCATAACTCTGCCTAGAAAGGCCCTACATGCCCCAAACTTGGTCTGGTCTGCTCATCAGAGTCCCCTCTACGGGCGTGTTTTGGATTGGAGTTTTAAAAAAATTGACCATATTTGTCTTCCCTTTTTGTCCGGCCCATAACTCTGCCTAGAAAGGCCCTACATGCCCCAAACTTGGTCTGGTCTGCTCATCAGAGTCCCCTCTACGGGCGTGTTTTGGATTGGATTTTAAGATTTTTGACCATATTTTTCTTCCCTTTTTGTCCGGCCCATAACTCTGCCTAGAAAGGCCCTACATGCCCCAAACTTGGTCTGGTCTGCTCATCAGAGTCCCCTCTACGGGTGTGTTTTGGATTGGATTTTAAGATTTTTGACCATATTTGTCTTCCCTTTTTGTCCGGCCCATAACTCTGCCTAGAAAGGCCCTACATGCCCCAAACTTGGTCTGGTCTGCTCATCAGAGTCCCCTCTACGGGCATGTTTTGGATTGGATTTTGATATTTTTTACCATATTTTTCTTCCCTTTTTGTCCGGCCCATAACTCTGCCTAGAAACTCCCTACATGTCCCAAACTTAGTCTGGTCTACTCATCAGAGCCCCCTCTACGGGCGTGTTTTGGATTGGATTTTGATATTTTTTACCATATTTTTTAAATGCACCCCCCTCTATTGTCTGTTCTGTATATCCCAGCATCAAATGATTCTGACTGTACACTGAGGGCACTAGTATGAGTAACCACAGTAAGTTTCAGGCATGTGACACTTTCCTAGTCAGAGTTAGCATGGGGTGCATTTCATGGCAAGAAGGAATACAACAAGCCTGTCGTGAAATTCACCCCCCTCTATTTTCTGTTCTGTATATCCCAGCATCAAATGATTCTTACCGTACACTGAGGGCACAAGTATGAGTAAGCAGAGTAAGTTTCAGGCATGTGGCACTTTCCTAGTCAGGGTTAGCAGGGGGTGCATTTCATGGCAAGAAGGAATACAACAAGCCTGTCGTGAAATGCACCAAACTTGGTCTGGTCTGCTCATCAGAGTCCCCTCTACGGGCGTGTTTTGGATTGTATTTTTAAAAAAATTGACCATATTTGACTTCCTATTTTGTCCGGCCCATAACTCTGCCTAGAAAGGCCCTACATGCCCCAAACTTGGTCTGGTCTGCTCATCAGAGTCCCCTCTACGGGAGTGTTTTGGATTGGATTTTAAGATTTTTGACCATATTTGTCTTCCCTTTTTGTCCGGCCCATAACTCTGCCTAGCCTCTTAATATTCCTGTTAAATGTGCCTAAAAACGCCTAAACAGCATACCCAAAGTAAATTGGAAGCTGTTCTTGAACCATTTGGAGTACATGCATGTAAATGATCTCTTTTGAAAGCTGACACTCTGAAGTTATGTCCCCTGTTGTCAGGACCCCTGTCAGTCCTACTAGTGTTGAGTAATAGAAGCTTGAACACAAGGAAAGTGAAAATTTCTATTTCCGCCTAGATTTTGTTTTAAAAACAGAGGCCTGAAGAGGCCTAGAGGTGGTAGGTATTAGCTGGAAGACTAAATTGGACCACAGGTTGAAGCCTTACCCAATTCAAATCAAAAGTCAAACATAATACCACAATATATTCATATTTGACACATGTTTTTATAAGAGTACATCCAGGCATTTTCTAAAAGGGCCTTTTGGAGACTCCAAAATGACCCTTTGTAACCAAGGTCAAATACTCATGATAAAAAGGTATTATTTTTCATAATTGTTATCTCTAATGAAAGGTGGTACTTAGAACTATCATATATAATAGCTAAATCCCTAATTAGTATTACTGAAACACAAAAACTGAAGCATGAACACATTGGAGTGCTTTATCTGATTCCAAGGATTGGCGCACGAAGAACACTGATTCTGTCAACCATATTGCGCAATCGACTTTTATTTTGAAGGCTCCACAGAGACATACAAATGAGGTATTGGCATTTTCAGCTAGCTGTCAGCTACAAGGCTAACGAGCTCATTTCAGAGCCAGTCTAAGCCAGTTCGAGAAATTTGTTTAGAACGAGTGTGTGTGGGGGGGGGGGGGGCGGGGGCAGGACGCACAGACCTAGTTGGCTTTAGAGGGCTGTCAACGGGGCATGGAAGCTCCTATTGGGTCAAACAAGGTGTCAATCAAAAGGGGAGGGTTCAACGGACATTTTGATGCCTTCATATTGCTAACCGGAGAAAATAACACTTTTATGTGAACAAGTTGTTTCTTCTGTCGGCTAACTTGCATAATGAAACAAAGGATAATGGATATTCATGAAGTAAAACATTGTATTTGGACGAATTACTTTACATGGTTAGATACTTTGAACCCTTGGGACTGTAAGCAGATCAAGTTTTGATGGCATGATTTGCACACCTGGACCTATTTGAACCACTTAGGGTGAGTAAAACTTTTTTCTTTGGCATTGTTGAAGGAATGTTCACCGGAAAAAGACGTTGACTTTGCTTGCTATTGCGACTTGATCTTGAATTGGTTTATTTCAATGGAAGCACAAGAATGGTAGCTTTCCAATGATGTATAACATGTGTAGCGTCTAAAAAATATATTTGTTAGAATTTAGTGCGTCGTAACTGAGGAAGGGGGGGGCAGCATTTTTGTAACGCGGGCGAAACAGTAGCCTAAACAGGCTAGAAAGGCCTTACATGCCCCAAACTTGGTCTGGTCTGCTCATCAGAGTCCCCTCTACGGGCGTGTTTCGGATTGTATTTTTTTTTTTATTGACCATATTTCACTTCCCTTTTTGTCCGGCCCATAACTCTGCCTAGAAAGGCCCTACATGCCCCAAACTTGGTCTGGTCTGCTCATCAGAGTCCCCTCTACGGGCGTGTTTTGAAAAAAAAAAAAAAAAAAAGACCTTATTTGTCTTCCCTTTTTGTCCGGCCCATAACTGCATACAGTGGGGCACAGGGGAGTTGCTGGACATACAGCTCTACTGGTTCCAGCCACTCCCCTTTGGCAAGAGGCTGCGGTCCATCAGGACCAAGACCTCACAAGCCACAAGAACAGTTTCTTTCCGTCTGCAGCTGGCCTCATCAACAAGGCCCAGGACCCCCAACTGACACTAACTCACTTATAAACACTGAGTGTTGCATAAACACTGAGCATTGCATTAACGCTACTCTGACTCACAGCCTACTGCACTCTTGTTACTTTGTATTATATTTTATTGCATACTGTACAGTTTTTTTTTTTTGTATTTTGTTGTAAATATCTTACTTTCTTTTCATTTTGCACTGCACACACTTTTAGAGTTCCTATATGTTTACTGTATGCACCGAGCCACCAAATTAAATTCCTTGTTGTGTAAACTACTTGGCTATTAAACTGTATTCTGATTCTGGTTCTGATATGCCCCTCATTAGAGCTACCCATCACCTTTTTAGCTTAGGCAGGGACATGATTAGAAAATGCTTGTGGGTGGAAAAAGTCAATTTAATTGCTTTATCTTTTCGTTCATTTCTGAGTAGTTTTTAAGGAGGCTCACCCTCCCTTGCCTCCTCTGATGAGCCACTATTGGTAATATTTTAGTCTCCTCTGCACTAGGAGATCTTGGAATGTGCTGGCTCACATAATCATTACATTTACATTTAGTCATTTAGCAGACGCTCTTATCCAGAGCGACTTACAGCAAGTACAGGGACATTCCCCCGAGGCAAGCAGGGTGAAGTGCCTTGCCCAAGGACACAACGTCAGTTTGCATGACCGGGAATCGAACTGGCAACCTTCGGATTACTAGCCCAATTCCCTCACCACTCAGCCACCTGACTCCCTACCTGACGCCATCTGCCGTCGCTGTATTTTAGGTACCTTGACGACATCTTTGGTATCTGGGAGGGAGATATGAACAGCTTTAAAGCATTCTTAATGGTTTTAAACACACATCATCCGGCCATTACAATAACACACAACGTCCAGAGAGAAACACTAGAATTTTTAGACACACGGGATTTCGAAATATAAGCCTTTGCCTTTTAAATATGTATTGTTTATTTAATTTCTTGACATTGTTAAATCAAACAATTATTGATTGAAATAACAATATTTTTCATTCAATTATTATTTCAAATATCCCGAACGCACTCATTAAAGTGCGTTCTTTTCTCAAATGTTCTACTTCAATAACTGTTTGGTCACTTTTTACTGTGCCACTATTTTGGAAGTGGGTCATTTAAAATACCCTGGAGTGGAGAACAAATATTATATACACAACCAAAGATGATCAATAGCGTTGTACACCATTGTCATGGTACATTGCCACCTTTATTTTGAAAAACCGTTCCCCGGAAGTAGCCTACTTTCCTGTCTTGTTGAAAAGGCTTGTTATTTGTGAATTTATAGTGACACTAGTAATAGTGTTGGAGTGCGATTCAAAATGTCAAAAACACAGTTACTTAAAGCCTTGGTTAACGAACGATTAGCGATCGCAGTTTTGGAAATATATGAGGCAGTGGAAAAAACGATAACTGAATTCCAA
Organism: Osmerus mordax; assembly: GCF_038355195.1. Classification (NCBI taxonomy): domain Eukaryota; kingdom Metazoa; phylum Chordata; class Actinopteri; order Osmeriformes; family Osmeridae; genus Osmerus; species Osmerus mordax. The sequence goes on along the minus strand of NC_090059.1, from coordinate 18,728,097 downwards.
GAGGAGGTGGAACGTACAAAGGAGGACAACGCGCGTCTCCAGAGACTGTTGGACGCGGTGTTGAAACCTGAGATTAAATTACAGAGAACAGGTACTTTTCTCAGCGCCCAGTTTTTTTTGTCATTTTGCACACAATAATTAAACTGATGTTTAATTGTGACCCACTAGCTCGTTATCACTGACACGTTTGTTGTTAAGCGATGCATGTACTGAACGCTGCTTGAATTTAGTGATACATTTGGCTAGCATAGAGCGTTGGGGTAGTAGCTAGAATCTCGAAGGTCTCAGGTTGGAAGCCTCAGAGTTAATATTTTAATAAGTGTTTTGCTGTGTTAATAAACGTGTCTGTGTTTATACGAAAATAAAACCAACTAAACACGCAGTGTTGTGTTTTCAGACGCTCAGCAGTGTCCTGGGGTTTCTGCAGGGTGGGGTTCTGCTGGTGACCAGCCTGGTGCTGGTGAGGAGGACTGTGACGAGCCTGATGACGAGGAGTGCAGCATGAATAAGGAGCAGGCTGATCACATGCACGTTAAACAGGAGCAGAAGTGCAGCCAGGAGCAGCTGCTACAGCAATTCAAGTCTGAAGAAACTGAACTCTTACTGGTTCATAGCAATCCAGAAATGTTCAATTTTGAAGATGAACCTCAACTTACACAATACCAAACGCAGACAATTGAACAGGAGGCGACTTTCTGGGCCTCTCCCTTCAGTCAGGCTATGGGGCAGATACCACATGAACCAGAGGAAGATGACAGAATACCAGATCCAAGCAGTCAGTTACTGTTCCCCTCTGCAGTAAGCAATTAGTTTTTTTGTTACAGTGTGATTTTGATTTGCCTTCGTACCGTAACTTTAGCCCTAAATATCTGCACCCAAGTAAAAAGTCAAAGTAGTTTTATGACATGTATTATTTATGTCATGTTCAGTGTAGGGTGTGTAGGCACAAATCTATATCTACCTCTAATTTTTTATTTTATTTTTCTTCACATTCAGTATTCAAGAAAGGCATCTGAGGATGTCTCCAGCCATTTAGAATGCAGTGATGTGGACCAATCTAACACAATTGAGCCTTCATACCCCAGTGCCCTACAATCTAGGAAAACACATGGGTCACTCACTGCAGTGGACAAGAAGACCTCCATCCATGTTCTGCCGATGTCACAGGGAAGAGGCGGCCCAATATACAGTAAAAAACAGTACTGCCTGTACTGCTGTAGGCCATATTCTAAAATATCTAGACACCTTGAACATGTGCATTGTAACGAGTCAGAGGTGGCAAAGGCAATTCAATTTCCAAAGAATTCCAAGGAAAGAAGACTCCATTTGAACTATCTCAGAAAACGAGGCAACTTTGCCCATAATACAGATGTTTGCAGAAAAGGGTCTGGACAAATGATAGTCTGTCAACGACCAAGGCGGAGCATGGAAGCCAAAGATTTCATTCACTGTGTTTATTGCAGAGGCCTTTATTCCAAGAAGTTCTTGTGGAAACATGTGAGGCACTGCCAACTCAAAGACAATGATGATGCAAACTGTCAACCCAAAAAATCCTGCAATGGAAGAAAAAAAGGTAGAAAACAATCTCAGGCTGCTGCTAGACCAAACGTGTCAGAGATCAGTGAAGCTGCTGGACCATCTATCACTGCATGCTTGACTGCATCCACAAAAGAGGATAAAGGTACCTTGTTATCCATTATATACTCAACTTTAAAATTGTTATGTAAAAGTACAACACTGTACGTGGTTATTACATTTTCACATCACCTGGAAGCTTCATAGTGCTATTTTACATCCATTCCAGTCATCATCTCATGTATCTCATAGGTTCACCCAGACGGTTCAAGAAAAAATGGGAGGTGAATGAGGTAACAGCCATCGAGAGACACATGATGAGGTTCATCACCAGACACAAACTGCCTGGTAAGAAAGACTGTCTCCAGTGCATTAAAGAAGAGCCAGATGTTCTTCAGAACAGGACATGGGTGATTGTCAAGAATTATGTGAGAAACAGAATCACTGCTCTACAGAAAAACGCCAAATTAGAGTAATGATGTCTGACAGAAATGTGATAGCATGCACTAAGGTAGAGGATACTGAAGTAATTGTGATGGAAATTATTGTTATTATTCATCTTCCCTTAAAACCCTTCTATTGTCAGGTGTAGTTGAGTAATGAGAAATTGGACCCAATGTTATTGTGACCCAAAGATAATAGGTGTTAATAGGAGAGTTAACTGAATGTACAGTTTATATATTATACTGGTAAACTGTTCATTTAAAAGGCACTGACAACATTGATGTCCTGCAAAAAGAATTTAGAGAGAATGATTTGATAGCATGCTTTTACCACATGCTTCCATTGGGATTCCTAGCTACAGTGATGTTACTGATGATACTATCATAGATCAGTAGCAAATGATGCCATTTAAGGATACATGCAATACAAAAGATAAATGTATTTTAAATTTAGCATTCCAGTAATTGAACATGATTGCACATCTGATGGGAATAAATTGTTGAATTAAACATTTGTTTGAGTCTTCTGACCCACAATTGTCTTGAGTTAATTTTTTATTCATTTCAGTTGTGAAAATGTCCTATCTCACTCACAGACTAAAGTTAGCAGGCTTGGTATAGGTTATTATGTGTATTAGAGGTCTTGTATATTGCATACTATTTTGTATATTTAGGAGGTTTATTATTATTTTATTTATATTCTATTTTAGTTTATCATAGATTTAATCTATGTTCTTAGTACTTATATGTTATGCCAGGTTGCTTGCGTTGTCTTGTCCAAAGAATGTCAATGCCTAGTCTGACCTTGTGTTGCTCTGTGCACCTGACAATAAAAACTTTAAACAATTATGTCCAACGCTGTGACTGGCCTGACACTCCAGCACAGTAGGTGGCGGTGTATGCACCTTACAGCTGTATGCGATCCGCCAACCAGAAGAAGACCCCGGCAACATTCTGCTGCTGCGTGAAGCGTTGAAAAGTTTGTCACCGAAGGATCGCATCCATGTTCAGCAAAATGTCCAAACTACAGTTGTTTCAAGCTTTTCTCACCGACCGATTAACTGTTGCAGCTATTGAAATATTGGGAGCAGTGGAGAACACAATAACTGAATACCAGGAAGAGATGGACCGAACTAAGGAGGATAACGCACGTCTACAGAGGCTGTTGGACTTGGTTTTCAACCCAGAGATTAAGTTACACAGAGCAGGTTTGTGTAAAGGTAGATTCATAATCAAAATAAACGAAACACACAGCTCTCAATTTGTGTTCGTAGCTAGATATCGAAGGACACGCTTGGTTTGCTTGGATTTACGAAGGGATGGCTCAAATAGCTTGCTAGCCTAACTATTTGTAGGTTGACGTTGTGTTCAAGCTAATCAAGCGTGCACTTCGATACTACACTACAGTACTGTCTTTCGTATATCATCATTTAACAAAGACGAATAACATTTCAGATAATTTACGATGTTCACAAGTAGCGGTATCCAAAGCTTGGCTTTCGAACTGGCGAATTCGAACTGAGTTATCCATCGCTTGTATGGTTGATGTTTTGAAGTACGGAATTTCGTTTTCGGCAACGTTTTTTTCGGTAGGTAAGAACACTAATTGAAAGGCGTTTATTAAATTCTGATGGAAAACTGACTCCATAGGTTTGACTCACCCCAAGCTAGTGTTACCACTTTAGTTGCAGTTAATAACTTCTAAGGTATAAGTAAGGTTACCAATCAGTAACTGGTTCCACTTCTTGTCCCTTGACTAGACCGTCTCCCGTGCCTGATGTCTGCTGCCTGTGATGACGACCCCAGTCGGCACCAAGAGCTGTCACAGATCATCGAGGTGAAAGTAGAGCAGGAGGAAATATGGACCACACGAGACGATATTAAAACCGAACCTGAAGCAGAAACCAGTAGAGCATCAGAACTAACACCTGACCTTGGGCATTCTATTGCAGCAACTCTAGAGGAATCATTCAGTGTAAGATGTGTTTCAACACTGTTAAAGGCCTGCTCCACTGCACTGCGAGTACTACACTATTGAATAATATACAAAAAAACATCACCTATGCAAGAGTGTATTATGTTTATTGCTTAGTGCTTAATGGGGAGGGTGTACTGTACCAACTACCTCAGGGGGACTAAATGCCACTAGGTAGAACCTAGAACCCTAACCAACTGTAATGTGTACTCTGTCAGTTCAAAATAAATGAAAAGAAACCTGTCAAATATAAGGCAATTTTTCCAGTCATATATTATTTAGTCGTACTGTAAAATGTTGTCTAGTTCTCGTGGACCCAGTATTGTGCATTGTCACACCACACCCCTATTGCTTTTGTGTTATTGTTATAGGATGTGGAGCCAGACCCTGTGGAACAGATGGAGGATGTGGAACCAGACCCTGTAGGACAGATTGAGGATGTGGAACCAGACCCTGTGGAACAGATGGAGGATGTGGAACCAGACCCTGTGGAACAGATGGAGAAACCTAAACAGAGAACCATGGCTGACTTTGTCAAGTAAGGACAATATAGCTCTAATCGCATAAATTGCCTAAAGGAAGTATGCCAAAAAATATAGGCCTCATGATTGAGTGCTCAGTTTGCCTGTCAAATCATAGTAACTGGATATACAATATCAGTAATCAAATAGCTTTTATGATATGGTATTTACAACCGCATTAATGGCAGTGATGATATCCACTATGTACATAGGAATATGCTCTACAGATGGTATCCACTATGTACATAGGACTATGCTCTACAGATGATATCCACTAAGTACATGGGACTATGCTCTACAGATGATATCCACTGTGTACATAGGACTATGCTCTACAGATTATATCCACTATGTACATAGGAATATGCTCTACAGAGGACCCCAAGACGATCCGCCAGAATCGCTGAACTCAACAGTCTACAAGGAGTTTGCCAAAGGCCTGGCGCCATTGGTTCCATCAATGGACATCAGCTGCGAGATCCCATTGGTGGACACTGCTTTTGGTAAAGTCCCTGTAGGAAGCCCCCTGTCATACCAGATGCCTTTGCCAAACAGCAGCCACACCAGCCCCCACACTGACACACCTCCCCGGCCTCCCTTGCCTCTGGGGGACTACAGACTAGAGCCATCAAGCTGCATGTTTGTGTTCAGTGAACAGGAACTGCAGTATCTGAAGTCAATAGAAACCTCGTGGGATATGGCTCACAGAATTGAGAAGGCGACCAGAGACAAGAGTGTCTCGATAGAGAGAGACCAGCTGAGACGGCCCCGGCTCACCTCCCACTTCTGGGAAATTTGTCATATCAGAGAGCAGAGCAAAGCAGAGCATCTTGCAGAGAGAGTACGGAAGGGCACCCCTCGCTCGGTGAAAAGGGTTCGGGGGGTGGAATCTGCAGCCGTGTGGGAGTACTGTCGGGCTATTAACGTCAACTACTCACCGTGTGGGTTCATCACCCACCCAGACGCCCCCTGGCTGGGGTGCTCTCCGTACGGACTCAGCTTCGATCCCACGGAGAGCCCGCCCTTCGGCCTGCTGGAGATCATCTTTCCCAAGACCAGGAGCTACGTCAGCTGCCCCTTCCTCAGCGTACGAGGTGGAGCACTGCAGCTGAAGCAGAACCACTCCTACTTCTGGCAGCTGCAGGCCCAGCTGCTGCTCACTGGGCTGCAGTGGTGCGACTTTGTGGTGTTTGCTGAGGACGATGTGTGGATCCAGCGCATCTTCAGAGATGATGAGGTAGTAAATATCATAAGAGAGAAAACGGAACATTTCTTTCTTTATTTTTACATGCCGAAATGTCTATATATGAGCACAATCTAAATTACTGTCAGTTTTTGTTGGAAGAAAGTCTCATTCAAACCGGTTATTTTACGATAACTAATGTGTTCCTTATAGAAAATTCATCATTCGGGAATTATATTCCCATTTTAACTTAGATTAATTGTATGGTATTTGTTTAATTGCTACTGATATGACATTGATTCTACCTGCTGTAAAATGTCTCATTTCAATTTTTGGGGGATTGTGTTATTTTCCAAACAGCCAGCAGGTTGGGAACTTGCTCTCTCAGAAGTCAAACTTTGATCCTTTAGTGGGAACAGTGATGTAAACTGTCTCATAGAGAACAGACATCAGAATAAAGTCAATGCATTCCAACACCAACCCTTTGATTTATTTTCCTTGGTATAAAATCAGGGGATTGGTAAAGCTCAGTAGGTATAGTAAGTACATTTTAATTATAAAGCACTCTAACACAGCAAGGCTGACCGAGGTGCCGAACAAAAGCACAAAAATGACACCATAAAATACATAGTAAAAACAAAATACAAACAGTAAAATAAGTAACATCACAACTCAAGAGTTAGTGGGACACGCTAGTGCATATAAGTGCATTTTAAGTTTGGATTTAAAAACAGACAATGAAGGCGCCTGCCTGATAGAAAGGGGAAGCTGATTCCACAGCTGAGGACCAGCAACTGCAAAGGCCCTATCACCTGTGCGTATACAGCACTAACCCCATCATACCTGCAGCCTATAGCCTCTAATAGGATCATACCTGCTGCAGCCCATAGCCTCTAATAGGATCATACCTGCTGCAGCCCATAGCCTCATAGGATCATACCTGCTGCAGCCCATAGCCTCTAATAGGATCATACCTGCAACCCATAGCCTCTAATAGGATCATACCTGCAGCCCATAGCCTCTTATACATTTACATTACATTACATTTATTCATTTAGCAGACACTTTTATCCAAAGCGACTTCCAAGAGAGAGCTTACAAAAGAGCATAGGTCACTGATCATAACAAGATAGCCCCAAAACATTGCGAGCAGCCAAACATGAAGCATACATTGTGAAAAGCAAATAAGTGCCAATGGGGAGAACCATAAGAGCATGTAGTTAAACAAGTTACAAATTAAACAACATGAACCTCAAAAGTGTACCTGTAGAAAAAGCAAGCAACAATAATATAATATAATTCACAGCGAGTACAGAAGTTAAATCAGTTACAACTAACCAACAAGAGCAACAAGTCCCTCAGTAAGAGTCATTGTGTTCCTGGAGGAAGCTAACATCAGGATATAGGATCATACCTGCAGCCCATAGCCTGTAATAGTACCACATCTTCAGGCATGACTGGCTCATCAATGATGATGTGTCCTTGGCAACACTATGGTTGATGCTGTCTTGTCAGATTCAGTGCAGTTTCATAATCAGTAAATAGATAAATATAAATAAGATGGTAGGACTACACGGCAACCATATTCCTGCATCAGCGCTGGACTGATGAGCGGCTTTGCTTTGATGGAAACAAAAGTCTGAGATGGGCGGAGCTGCTGTGGGTTCCTGACACCTTCATTGTTGATTCCAAGAAGTCGTTCCTCCACGACATCACTGTGGAGAACAGACTAATTAGCATATTTCCAAATGGAACCTTTATGCATTGAGGTATAACGTTCAAAGAATCAAATTGAATTGTAGAATATGTTAGAATATGTTAGTGTAAGAAGGGTAGGAGGGTTGGGGTAAGAGAGGCAGGGTAATAATGAGAAGAGGAATATGCAGAGTTTAAGTGAGGGCCGACAGCTGAAATTATGTGCAGACGGTCTGTGCATCTAGGCAGGATTTGCCTCGGGTCAAGGGTTTCAGGATAAGCTGATACCAACTTGGCAGCTGTTACATCGGATTCTTTTGGCTTGGCTTTGGCTTCATTGGCTTGCAGTATGGACCTGACCAAATACCCATGGATAAGCAGACATGCACCCTGCAGCTGGAGAGCTGTAAGGCCCCACACACAACAACACACACAACCACACAGTTACACACGTTAATCTGAATACAAAATAATACAAAACAATTTCCTATTTCGATGAAATGTGCATTCGAGTGTAGCAAACCTACGAGTGATCACAGTGGTAGATGTACAGACACACTGCAGAGGGAATCTGGGAATAGAACGCACCTTCACAACTGCAAACTACTGCAGATGTGTTGCCACAGCAACAGCTTACCATCCAGCCTGAGTCTGTGTTAACAACGGGGCTGCTCAGCCTCGTATACGTCACTGTTCGGTTACTTTGCTGGTTAGACTAATGTGTAATGCACATGCAGCGATTTAAGATAACTGTTTGTGAAGGCACACCTCATTTACTAAAATGTGGGGCCTATTGAACTTTAACCAACATTAGAGATACACATTCATATCCATGAGATATGAATCAGTTCGTAATTAAGTATGCACTCCAATTGAAATGATCAGAAGCTTGTTTGGTCTGTACATGTTCAAATCAGAGTTCACAGCCCATGGTTTGGGCAGATCGGAGATATTAGCATACTGGAACAGAACTAAGACGAGTTTAGTTAGCAACTGTAGATCCTACAACTCATGTCAACCTGAATTATTCAGATGGATCTTATTAATGAATACCTTTTTAGATGTTCCTTGCTCAGGGATAATTTGTTTTTTGATTTAGATTAATGGAAAATGTCAAAGATTATGCTGTAGCTCTTTTTTGTTTGCTTTGTGTAGGTTGTCTATGGTAAATAAGAGTTCTAGGACGTACTTGAGTTTTTTTGATGACAAGAACGATATTTTCCCAGTGTGGTTTCTAATAAATGTACAGTAGTGTAAGCCCTTTTTTTATATTTTCAAAATCTAGGCACAGAGATGTTTTTACAGCCAAAACTAACATTAAGTAGTGCTTGCATATTTTCACAAGCAATTGACAAATAATTTGCAGTGTATTTTACACATTTGATATTAGAATATGAACTACACTATTGACATAAAGGTTCCTTAGTATTGGACCACAAGGAGGATACTCTGGAGTTATACTTCCTGTCGATGAGGACAGGAAAGTAGGGATGTGTGTCCTCTAACCCTCTGGAGTCCAGTGAGACCAAACATTAACAATCAAATTGTTTTCAGTAAATGTGTCACTTATGTTATTGTATTACTAGAATTGTTGTTGATATTTCTACTCTGCATTTGAATATTTAAATGCAGAATCAAGCTATATAAAGGTGCAGTCTTACTGTATGGCATGCACGTGATATATTTGCACATTGAGATGTTTTCAGAATATTTCCCATTCGCTATTGTTTAGTCAGAGTGATACTCTTATAGATCACCCTTTAGAAAACTCAATCATGCTAAAGATATATCATATCAATCATTTATTTGATTATTTTAGAGTTTGAACCGGGTTTGATTTTTTTCTCCTCACCAAAAAAGGTTTATCAAATATTGCATATAATAAATATTTGAAATAATAATTGAATGAAAAATATAGTTATTTCAATCAATAATTGTTTGATTTAACAATGTCAAGAAATTAAATAAACAATACATATTTAAAAGGCAAAGGCTTATATTTCGAAATCCCGTGTGTCTAAAAATTCTAGTGTTTCTCTCTGGACGTTGTGTGTTATTGTAATGGCCGGATGATGTGTGTTTAAAACCTCTAAGAATGCTTTAAAGCTGTTCATATCTCCCTCCCAGATACCAAAGATGTCGTCAAGGTACCTAAAATACAGCGACGGCAGATGGCGTCAGGTAGGGAGTCAGGTGGCTGAGCGGTGAGGGCATCGGGCTAGTAATCCGAAGGTTGCCAGTTCGATATCCGGTCATGCCAACTGACGCTGTGTCCTTGGGCAAGACACTTCACCCTACTTGCCTCGGGGGAATGTCCCTGTTTGTGTAAGTCGCTCTGGATAAGAGCGTCTGCTAAATGACTAAATGTAAAATGTAAATGGCGACATTTCATAAATGCAGATTCTTCCCACCCACTATATACAAGTTTGCATATGCTGGGGCGAATTGTTTGCCCATCGCTGTACCATGGATCTGGAGATAGTGCTTGTTATTAAATTCAAAGTCATTCCGGTCAAGGCTCATCTTTAAAAGTTCTAAAATGTATGTATCAGGTCTTCCTGCAACAGGAACTTTATTTAAAGCAGCTCTAATTGCCTGTAGGCCCAAAGTCGTATCTATGTTTGTGTATAAAGAGTTAATGTCTATAGAAAACAAAAACGCATCATCTGAGACTGAAATTAACCCAACCTTCTCCACAAAGTCATACGTATCCTTAATATAGGAGGCATGTTTGTGTGAAAGCGGGTTAATGTGAAAGTCCAAGTACTCAGCGATGTTGGACGACTCTGAGCCACAGTCGCTCACTGTCGGTCGGCCGCAGGGAACCCGGCCAGGGACAGTCCACTTATCCAGGGCCTTATGTATCTTTGGAAGCAGGTAGAAGACTCTTGGTCTGGGAACATCCGGTCCCAACAGGTAAGTCATTTGTTTTAATGTTATTATGTCAGCCCGAAGCATTTCACCCAAGATGGATCGAATCATAATTTGTGTCTCGGGCTGCATTGAATGTAGTAATGGTGTATAATGATCTGTATTGGCCAATTGTCTCTCTGCTTCCAACAGGTACTGGGTCCTGTCCATAATCACAATTTGTGATCCCTTATCTGCCGGTTTAATTACCAGAGCTGGGTTTTCTGCCAGAGTCTTAATGGTGTGGAGTTCCACTGTGCTCAAATTGTAATTTTGTCCCCCCCCCCCCCCCCAGCCCCACTTACCTTAGTCCTCGTCGCCAGCTGCCATCGGGCACTGCCTCTCGTAGGGAACCTGTAAAACATCCGGGTACCGGAAGAAAAATCTTTGAGTGGAATTTAGAAGTCACAAAGCCAATACTGTTTTTAGGAGATTATAATCTCGCAATAATACCTACCTTTGAGGATAACAACATTCAGATAGACAGCTTCCCAGGAGCCTCTTGTGATCACCTAAGGGGAGTAATAGCAAAGCTAATGCCTCAAACACAAGTGGAAAAGGTGATCCTCTCTGTGGGCCTGGTGAACTGTCTGAATGAAAATGTACCTCACACGTTACTAAAACAGATGCGGCGACTTCTAGCAGTGTGTGACACAGTATTTCCACATGCTACCATCTATGTAGCACAGATCCACTTCTCGGATAGGCTTAAAAAGAACCAACAGAGTCTATTGAGGAGATTCAATGAGGACATTGTCAAACATTGTGAATACTTACCTGTCTTGGAGACGCGCCATTTCTGTGTGATGCCAAAGGACCCAGTCCACTGGACACCGGAAACTGCTGATAACATTTTTAAACTGTGGCTTGAATTTTTAAACTAGATGGAGATGAGTGTGACAATACAGCTCCAACATCTAACATCATGAACCTCTCAAGGCCTTATAGACTGAATGAGGTCGAGAAAAAGGTGTTAGAACTAGGACTTACCTTCATTCCTACTCCCAGACAGCCAGACCGCGGGGAATTGCGCAGGGACCTCCATGTGTATCACAGGACACTGAAACTATTAGACCATTTTAATTATGAAAATGAATATGTTCATACACCCTTCACGGACCCTTCTAGCTGGGTGCCAAGAAGGGTGACTAATACAATTGAGACCCTTATCGAGAAGGATCTGGAAGCCTTAAGGGCTTTTAGACCAAGACCGGAACAAAATTACAATTTGAGCACAGTGGAACTCCACGCCATTAAGACCAACCCAGAACCATGTCACCCCACTAGAACCAGACCCATTTTAAAAGGTGTCTATAAGACGTCTATACAACTGTTCATATCCAATGATAATATGTGTATGCAATATTAAGAATACGGTTCTGCTATGCATGTAAATGTGATGTTTTTTCGTAATAAAATAATTTAGTGGCTTGTTAAAATCATAATAAAATAACCGTTTGATAATAATAATAAATAATTGTTATCGTAATAAAATAATTGTTTGAGATTTCTTGTCATATTCAACTTACCACTGGATGGAGCTGTAATATAAAATTATGCTTTTTGTCCACTTGTATTCACATTCCTCTGAAAATGGGTCACTTCTTCCTTAGTTCCTACATGGCCAAATGTCTCCTTGCAGCAGTGTTACTACTCAAGCCCTTAATTTGCTAATAATAAGCTGACACGCTAAACATGGCCGTCAAAGCTGGCTTTTTAATTAAGTGAGTTAGGCCTATGTATACAAAAATACAACATTGATAATATATTACACAAATAAGATTGCAATCACAATGAATACAATGACACATACACATGTAGGGCTCTCAAGTCTCACGCATTTACCGTGAGACTCACGCATTTCAACCATTTCTCATTCAGTACCTTGTATTTCTCACACAATTCCATAATTAGCCTTATTGATTCATGGTAGGCCTATGTGGGAGAATCAGTATTAGCCTTCGATTGATAAGGCAATGTTCTAACAACAACAATAATAATTTAGTAATTGGTGGGGATTAATAAACGTTATAGAATTATAAAATCAACCAGAATTATAGAAGAAAAAACGAACGAATTTCAGCCTACTTTTAGTCCATGCATCCGCCAAAATGAATCGGCGGAAATTCCCAACATAACTAGGCTAGCTCTAGCTAGGATTTGAGCACTAACATTAGCTAGGCTAGCTATCTAACAATTTTTTGCTACATTATAATAATAATAATAATAATAATACATTTTATTTTCCAAGGCGCCTTTCTCGGCACTCAAGGACACTGTACAGAGGTATATAAAAAACATTAAAAGCAATTGAAATACAACAACATTAAAACAACAGAAGGAAGCAGTGCAAATGACATTACGTGGAATAGGCAGTAGTAAAGAGATGTGTTTTGAGTTGTGATTTGAAATGGTGGAATTAATCAATATTTCTGAGTTGGGGTGGTAGTGAGTTCCAGAGATGGGGAGCAGAGCGGCTGAATGCTCTACTCCCCATGGTGGTGAGACGGGGAGCAGAGCGGCTGAATGCTCTACTCCCCATGGTGGTGAGGCGGGGAGCAGAGCGGCTGAATGCTCTACTCCCCATGGTGGTGAGGCGGGGAGCAGAGCGTCTGAATGCTCTACTCCCCATGGTGGTGAGACGGGGAGCAGAGCGGCTGAATGCTCTACTCCCCATGGTGGTGAGGCGGGGAGCAGAGCGTCTGAATGCTCTACTCCCCATGGTGGTGAGACGGTGAGCAGAGCGGCTGAATGCTCTACTCCCCATGGTGGTGAGACGGGGAGCAGAGCAGCTAAATGCTCTACTCCCCATGGTGGTGAGACAGGCAGAGGGGACAGACAGGTGTATAGAGGAAGAGGATCTGAGGGAGCGGGAGGTAGTGGGACCCTGGAGGAGATCAGACAAATATGGGGGGGTGAGGTGGTTGATGGCCTTAAATGTAAACAGGAGGATCTTGTATTGTATGCAAAACTGGAGCCAGTGGAGCTGTTGAAGGACAGGAGTGATGTGGTGGATAGAGGGGGTGCGAGTTATAATGCGGGCAGCTGAATTCTGGACCAGTTGAAGTTCATGGAGGGATTTGCGAGGGAGGCCAAAAAGGAGGGAGTTGCAATAATCTAAACGGGAGGTGACGAGACTGTGTACAAGAATGGCGGCAGTGTGGGGGGTAAGGGAGGGGCGGAGACGGTTGATATTTTGCAGATGATAATAGGCTGACCGGGTGATGTTATTGATGTGGGGCTGAAAGGATAGTGTGCTGTCAAGGATGACACCCAGACTCTTAACCTTGGGGGATGGTGAAACGGAGGAGTTGTCAATAATAAGAGAAAAATAAAGTGGATTTGGTGCCAATGAGGAGGATTTGGTGCCAATGAGGAGAACCTCGGTTTTATTACTGTTTAATTTGAGGAAGTTTTGGGTGAACCAGATTATTATCTTATTTCAGTGATGCAATCAGTAAGGGAGGTGGGCAGAAGAGTGGACGAGGGTTTGGTCGAAAGGTAGAGCTGGCTGTCATCAGCATAACAGTGTAAGTGAATGTTGAATTTGCAAAAGATATTGCCAAGGGGAAGGAGGTAAATGATGAAGAGAAGGGGCCCCAGGACAGAGCCCTGGGGCACACCTGAAGTGACAGAGGAAGGAGTGGATTTAAAACTCTTGAGTTGGATGAACTGAGTGCGGTCAGAAAGGTAAGATGTGAACCAGTTTAACGGAGTGTGGGTGATGCCAATCGAAGATAGCCTGTTGAGGAGGGTGGTGTGACAGATGGTGTCAAAGGCTGCACTCAGGTTGAGGAGGATGAGGATGGTAAATAGTCCAGAATCAGCTGCCGTGAGGAGATTGTTAGTGATTTTGAGAAGTGCTGTTTCAGTAATATGGAGTTGGCGGAAACCAGACTGGAACTGTTCATAAAGGTTATTGTGGGATAGGTGAGAATGGAGTTGAGAGGCAACTGTTTTTTCTAGGATTTTGGAAATGAAAGGTAGATTGGATATAGGACGGAATTTATTGAAGTTGGAGGGTTCGGCACCAGGTTTTCTCAGAATTGGGGTAATGGCAGCATTTTAATGTACTTATATGTCAGCTTGCTTGCTAGTCTTTCTTGTTAACTCACATAAATAATTGGTCTGTCTCCATTTCAAACAAATCTGCCATCTGTAAATGGGAGAGATCTCCGTGAGGGCAACCTACGGTCAATGAAAAAAAGTGAGAAGCTGCACAACCTGAGTGTAGGGTTAAGAGAGCAATAGTTAAGGCTTAACATAACCTGCTTTGGTTATTAAAAGTCAAGTTTCTTACTTCACTGGAAGTTCTAAGCCTGGCCGTGGTAGTTACGCAGGTTACCTCTCTTTACAATGTGTGCTTACTGTGGCACTAATAGACACGTTGTCTTCTTTGATCGCTCAAATAAACTTGCCGTGAAAGCGAACTGTTGTGTGATAACTGTTTGGCTCCTGTGCTTTTAAACATGTGTGATAAGCGCGACTCAAGTGAACGGATCTTTTGGGCGGACGCTGTGTTAGGGGGGTGTTAAGTGGGTTAGGGTTGTTATATTGCAAGTGGGTTAGGGTTGCAAGTGGGCCGCAAAGTGGAAAAGGTTAGGAATGGTTGCTTAAGATGATAGGGCTAAACGTAGCCTACATACACATTCAGAGTGGAGAGGTGGAAGGAAGAAACCCAAAAGCGGATGGCCATTGTTTGAACATATCTGAGTACTGTGCTGGCTGGATACATAATTCACCAGTTGACCTACATAGTGTTTCCTATGCTTGTCCCATGCTGTGCTGATGCAGTCCTCCTCTCCAGAAAGCCTGATGTTTAGTTGTTGTTTAGTGGTGTTTTACATGACTTTCACTTGTCAGTTGAAGTAAAGTATTTCTCTGATTACTGTGTCTTGATTAATTACCAAGCAGCATCAGAGTTAAAACAAGATGTTTACCATGTTGCCTGATCCAATCTGGACTACTGCTTGACTTGATGTGTCATTCAGTAGATATGGTGAAAACCTTTTACACATGCTCCTTTAATGTGTTGAGGGGATGATTGTTCTCGTGTGCACATGGGTCTGGGGTTTGAGTGCAACACCCCAGAAAGCTGATCCCAGGCCCCTCCTGTCACTCTGCTGTTGTACATGAACCAAATGTTCCAGCAGAGCTGTGATTGGGTATGACAGAATAAGCAGAAAAACGCTGACAAATATTTAACAAGGTCTTAAATCAAATGTGACAGCTGCCATGCAGCGACTGTCTCCAACAATGCTGTCATTTACCCTTTTGTGAAGCAAGAGTGATGTCTTTGCAAAGGGGAGGTTCATTCTTGGCTTAATACACTCAGCCAGAGTGCCAGGGTCTCACGTCAGATCCCTGCAGCTCTGGCCTACAGCATGTGGGGATTTTTCTTTTTCAAACCAAGCATGTAGATTACTGATAATGGGAATAGCAGCACATTAGTTTTAGGCTTTTCTTGGATGTAAGTGTTGTTTTAAACACACTCATTAACCCATGTGTTATCTTCGGGTCATTCTGACCCATCAGTCATTGTGATCCACCGTCGTATTGCGACAAATTTACCTCATACAAAAACAAAGTGAAGCATTTTCTTTTATCTGTCGGGCTGTCTCAGACCCCCCACATTGGAATGGTTAAAAGAAAATTATTTTTATTTGTTTTTGTATTGGGTAAAATTGGGTAAACACAACGATGGTTCGTTACGAACCTTTGGGTCATGTGACCCGAAGGCAGCACGAGGGTTAAGCTGTCAGACCCAGCGCAGCTTATGAAGAGAAACCATGCATCCCATGGTGGGCTTGTTCAGGGTTTGTTGTGGTCAACATTTCAAAAATAAACTTGACCATCATTTCATATTACAAAATATGGCTCGACCATTGAGCAGGTTTAGAATGACTGATGCGTACAACATAGTAGGGTTAAGTGTGTGCAGTCCAGATTTAGGGTTAGGTGTGTGCAGTCCAGATTTAGGGTTAGGTGTGTGCAGTCCAGATAAAGGGTTAGGTGTGTGCAGTCCAGATACAGGGTTAGGTGTGTGCAGTCCAGATAAAGGGCTCTATAAGGGGGAGTGCATGGCAGAACAAATATATCCTTTGTAGATTGGACCACAATGCTCTTTGGTGACCTAATTCTATTTTATGGTTGCCTTTCACATCCATCTGTAAAGCTACATTATCCATATCATCACCCATATCATGCTCTCTGTTTGCCATATCACGTGACATCATCAAATGGAGCGAGAAGGCCTCTGTACTCAGTGAAGCAGAGGAGGACCTGTGATGTTACACAAGGGCCGTACTACTGGCCTGTTCTCAACCTACAGTCCACAGCACACTCCTAAGACAAGGGCACTGAAGGATTTGAAGCTCCGCCCCCTCAAATGTATTGAATTTAGCAACAACAACACTAGCTAAATCAATTGCAGATATCAGAACAGCCATACCTGCAGTCTCTGAGTGTTTTATGTTTTAATTACTTTGTCTTTGCATCGTACCAACTGAATAACAGAATGCAACCGTCTGTGATCTGACTTAGATCGGTCGCTGTGACGTAGATCGGTCGGGTTTTGGCTCCGCCTATACAAAACCTGAGCTAAAACGTTCAACAGTCTAACTCCACATTTCAGTGCAACAAAGTTTTCGCTCTTTGCGCATGCTTTCAGGAACTCATTTCACACGTATATAATGTACTGAGAAGCAAATCATGGAATTTGCTTTACAGAATCTTTAAATAATTATACAAGACAGTCTATGAACTATAGAAATGAACCAGGCCACATTCTAAAAAGTGTTAGAATATTCCATGTCATATCATTTTCAGAATCTTATCAAATCATTTAAATAACTGCACAATTCATAGAGGTATATACTTTTTGGATTACTCAATGTATATCCAATCAATAAATGTATATATATAGCCTACCCCCTTTATAGCACCCTTTCACAAATACATATAAAAATTCTGATATTATTTGCTTCTTGTATGAAGCATACAGAACTGAATATCAAATCCATTGTAATGTGGCAATGCGTTCCTTGGTTACAGTACTTATTTAAGGTCAGTGGACTCGTCTACAGCAGAGGCAGAGCTGACTTGTTTCCTGACTGAAATCTACCATGCTAGCTAAGCTGGGGGAGGCATGTTGGCATGGAATCAAGTTGTAGGTTTTAATTCTGCTTGGTTGGTTCTGCTTTAAAAGCACTGCCAGCCACACTAGGGACCTCTATACCAGACCTCTCTATACCAGACCTACCTCTCTATACCAGACCTACCTCTCTATACCAGACCTCTCTATACCAGACCTCTCTATACCAGACCTACCTCTCTATACCCGACCTACCTCTCTATACCAGACCTACCTCTCTATACCAGACCTCTCTATTCCAGACCTCTCTATTCCAGACCTCTCTATACCAGACCTACCTCTCTATACCAGACCTCTCTATACCAGATCTACCTCTCTATACCAGACCAACCTCTCTATACCAGACCAACTTCTCTATACCAGACCTCTCTATACCAGACCAACCTCTCTATACCAGACCTACCTCTCTATACCAGACCTACCTCTCTATACCAGACCTCTCTATACCAGACCAACCTCTCTATACCAGAACAACCTCTCTATACCAGACCAACCTCTCTATACCAGACCTCTCTATACCAGACCTACCTCTCTATACCAGACCTACCTCTCTATACCAGACCTCTCTATACCAGACCAACTTCTCTATACCAGACCAACCTCTCTATACCAGACCAACCTCTCTATACCAGACCTCTCTATACCAGACCTACCTCTCTATACCAGACCAACCTCTCTATACCAGACCTCTCTATACCAGACCAACCTCTCTATACCAGACCTACCTCTCTATACCAGACCTCTCTATACCAGACCTACCTCTCTATACCAGACCTCTCTATACCAGACCAACCTCTCTATACCAGACCTCTCTATACCAGACCAACCTCTCTATACCAGACCTACCTCTCTATACCAGACCAACCTCTCTATACCAGACCAACCTCTCTATACCAGACCTCTCTATACCAGACCTACCTCTCTATACCAGACCTACCTTTCTATACCAGACCTACCTCTCTATACCAGACCTCTCTATACCAGACCTACCTCTCTATACCAGACCTACCTCTCTATACCAGACCTACCTCTCTATACCAGACCTACCTCTCTATACCAGACCTACCTCTCTATACCAGACCTCTCTATACCAGACCTCTCTATACCAGACCTACCTCTCTATACCAGACCTACCTCTCTATACCAGACCTCTCTATACCAGACCTCTCTATACCAGACCTACCTCTCTATACCAGACCTACCTCTCTATACCAGACCTACCTCTCTATACCAGACCTACCTCTCTATACCAGACCTACCTCTCTATACCAGACCTCTCTATACCAGACCTCTCTATACCAGACCTACCTCTCTATACCAGACCTCTCTATACCAGACCTACCTCTCTATACCAGACCTACCTCTCTATACCAGACCTACCTCTCTATACCAGACCTACCTCTCTATACCAGACCTCTCTATACCAGACCTACCTCTCTATACCAGACCTACCTCTCTATACCAGACCTCTCTATACCAGACCTACCTCTCTATACCAGACCTACCTCTCTATACCAGACCTACCTCTCTATACCAGACCTCTCTATACCAGACCTACCTCTCTATACCAGACCTACCTCTCTATACCAGACCTCTCTATACCAGACCTCTCTATACCAGACCTACCTCCTACCAGACACAGTGTATCTAGATACCAGCAGCACTGGGGGGTTGGTTTGGTTGTAGTTTTTACTCTAAAATTATTAGTAGAAATTATATAAACTACATCTATTTTATTCCAACTTGATTTTGAGTATGAGTGGATTTGATAAAGGAATTGTAATGAAGTAAACAAGGTAGCAATTACAAATGTGTAGCTTTATATTGTAAGCTAAGGCTTTTTGTAAAAAGAAAGTGATCAACCAAACTTTCACTTTAACTTGCCAAGCAACTTCCAAAGCTTTTACTCTTGTTTGTGAAAATTGTTTTGGAAAGGAACATCTCATTTATGCCATGACTTGGGGACCTACAAATGGTGGGCGGAGGAGTGACAACTAGCAACCCCTCGACCTTTAGACAACACTGTTGTGGTACTAGATGTTCAGAGTTTCACCCAGCGTTTACACGGTGCTCCCCATCTTACTGATGTTCCTAACAAGATGAAGGGTCACATTGCTGTGGGAAAACAGGCAGTAGGCTAATTGAAAAGGGGCCTAAATTATAGGGATTTAGGCCCCTAAATAAATGCTCAAATCTCCTCTCCCACTCCTACAAAAGTCCTCAATTATAGTCCAGAGGGGGAGAATAGTCCAGTGGGAGAGCCTCGAAACTGTAGCCCACTGTTCTTCTGACTGCGCTTCACAGGAAGGCTCGAGCATGGAAGCATGTCTCTTCGCATCATCGCTGGGGTGCTGATGTGCCCTAGAGCTCAGACGGCAGGAACCATTTGCACCTCTGTAGTAGGGAGTAATAGTAAATGCGTTCCACCTCGTTGAAAACACTCTGAGCTGAATCCCCTTTCCACACAATGTTCCCTAAAATTCGATATTGTATTGTCCATCGGAAAATCTGATTACAATTTTAATGTGGGAAAAATTATAAATGTGGAATTTGCAACCATTTATAAAAACAGTCTATCTACTTTCCATGATGTGTTATTCCATTTCGCCTCTAACTGCATCTGATTAATTTTATATTGTAGGAGCGGTGGACACTCCTCACTTGAGAGTTATTCGGCGCATGTATTCATATATTACAGCAGATTATATAAACTACCGGCACATTACCGCATCAGCTGCTTTCGTCACATTAGGTGAGAGGATGACCGAAATCCAGCACTATAGCAAGGCTACTATGCCTGTATTTCTGAAAAAACACTTTGCATGTTTTATGCGCCACATTATCGGTAGCTACCAACAAATATATGTTGGCCGCAACTAATGTAATTGCTCCAACATTACCCACACACAGTCCATGTATGCCGCTGCATGCCAATAGTCTACACAAATGTAGTTGTGAAAGCCTATAAAGATTGTAATGTATTTTTCATCTATAGCCTACAAACACGCTACATAATTTGTCGTGTATTGGCATTATCCACACTATCCCAAAGCCTGTAACAACCATTTTACACATAGTGAAATGTATAATTTTATTGCGTTTAGCGTCATTTGGACGTCACCGCAGTAACTGGCTGCTTGTGCCTTGCTCGCTTCTCTGACGTCACGCCACACCACGCACTATCACCGTGCTTGTAGTGCGCGCACGTGTGTCTTGGTGATCAAAAACTCTAGGAAGTATGCTGCCGCCACTGCAACCCGTAACAATCTGGTTTCGAGTTGGTTGCAGGTGGTGAGAGGATGCACGTGAATGACTTCTGCTCTGTCTCGTGCACCTTCCCTGTCCAGATGAACGCGGCCCCGGGCTCTCTGCGCAGCCGTTAGTGGACACCGCGCCTAGAGGATGATACCTGGAAGACTTTAGCTCTGAATGGGCACGGGGGTGCGGACGAGAGAGGACCGGGGCACCGGAGAGACCACTGCTCCTGAACACTATTCCAATATATCAAGACTGATGGTGAGTAATCTTCTAGACTCAACAACGTTGTTTTCTCAGACTCTGTAATTGTGTCAGTTTAAAGGATGTACTCTCGAACGGTAGGCCTGTAGCTGTAACGGCAACTGGGTAAAGTCAAGAGCTGGCGTCAATGTCCAGAATCTTTGAAGAAGAGGATAAAAACTGCAATATATAAAGCGGCATTGCTAAACACAACTGAACTGAGTTTTATGTGTAGGTATGGGTCTGTGTGTGTATATGTCATCCGTATGTGTGGAGATCAGTGTGAAGTACGGGTTGTCTACTCAGTGTATGCAATCTGGCTGACGTGTAGAACGACGGAGGAACTACAGCGGTTCGTGCTCTGAATATCAATAGTGTTTGTCGGCTAATCAGTGCATGGGGCTATCACTGGAAGGATTGGCGGTGGGGTTGCGCATGGACTTAACCTGAAGCGACTGTAGGCTGTACGAGGGGTCAACGGCAGATGCATGTGTGTTCGTTTATTTGTAAAATGTTGGAAATGTGTGAGGTTTAAAAGCCAAAGCTATGAGGTGAGCTATGAAAACGACTGATGGCCGACAAATCGTTATGAAATATCATCCCTATGCATTTTTACTTGAGCTGCGCTGAAGGCGGGAGGTTACTAACAGAGTCCTTATTATGAGCGCGTGTTTTCAGCACGACGGACAGGGGTCTAGTATAGCTCCAGCGTTATAGGGAAGACTTCACCAATAATCAGGCCATAGGAACACTCACCCGCTTTACTTCTTTTACCTCTATATGCTATGAATTGCTATCTAATAAACGTCTTATGAGACTGTGTACTTGAACATGTACTCAAGCTATCATAGCTACCTTCATAACTTTCAAACAGCCTCTGAGGTTGACAGTTCCAGCGGTGGAGGCACACCGGGTCACTTTGTCTCTTTGTTCACCAGTAGGACCAACAACATGTTTAGTAAACAATTAAGTCATTTCAAGTTTTGTTCTTTACAACCCCCCAAAAAGTTTTTCCTGGTCATTTTATCTTCCCCGTGTTGCTGACTTCTTCCCCAAGATCAAATTTAGAAGCGAATCCACAGATGAAACAAACACACAAACGTTGAATGGAAATAAACAGTTCCTAGGGTGGGTGAAGTGTGTGCAGCACTAACCCTAACCAGGATCAGTGGATATGTTTCAAAGCTGGGTCTGCAATAGCAGCATAGAGAGTTCATAATGTGTGTGTATGATACAATTACATTTACATTTAGTCATTTAGCAGACGCTCTTATCCAGAGCGACTTACAGTAAGTACAGGGACATTCCCCCGAGGCAAGTAGGGTGAAGTGCCTTGCCCAAGGACACAACGTCAGTTGGCATGACCGGGAATCGAACTGGCAACCTTCGGATTACTAGCCCGCTTCCCTCACCGCTCAGCCATCTGACTCCTCACATACAATGCATTCATATATCTACATTAATGTGTGTGTATGATACAATGCATTCTTGTATCTACATTAAAATGTGTGTTGTGCTATTTAGGGTATTTACAACTAATTGAATCAGTCATGCTCAGTGTGAAAGATGGGTTTGTTCACTGGAGCATGACGAGAAACAGACCACGTCCGGACAGACGGAGGGTGAGAGAGGTGGGGGGAGAGAAAGAGGGGGAGTGAGAGCGGGGTGGGGGTAGAGAGATAGTGTCAGGAGGAGAGGGAAAGAGAGAGAGAGGAAGAGAGAGAGACAACACTGTCTCAACGATGCAAGTGCTTAGATCTCAGGGGAAGAGCGAGTTTGACGTTGTCTCAAAGATAGAAGGAGGCTACTTCCTGATTGGTACTTCCTCACTAACAAATAAAGAGGGAGACCTACTGTGTATAATCCAAATCAAGATTCCAGAAGTCTGTGCCGTAACGTTAAATGCTGCTCATAGACAATTTATTCACAACACACCGCGTCAATAGAAAAGCTTTTTCTTCTCCTAAACTGTATGACTGTGTTGTGTGCTTGTGTTTCAGGATTTAAAGAGGGTGCTGTCTTTCCCGCCTTACCCAGGAGACTATCTACATCCGGTCGTGTACGCCTGTACAGCCGTAATGCTGCTCTGCCTGATCGTGTCCATCATGACCTACCTCATCCACCACAGGTACCCTCATCCACCACAGGTACCCTCATCCACCACAGGTACCCTCATCCACCACAGGTACCCTCATCCACCACAGGTACCCCACCCCTCATCCACCACAGGTACCCTCATCCACCACAAGTACCCCACTCCTCATCCACCACAGGTACCCTCATCCACCACAGGTACCCCACCCCTCATCCACCACAGGTACCCTCATCCACCACAAGTACCCCACTCCTCATCCACCACAGGTACCCTCATCCACCACAGGTACCCCACCCCTCATCCACCACAAGTGCCCTCATCCACCACAGGTACCCCACCCCTCATCCACCACAGTTACCCTCATCCACCACAGGTGCCCTCATCCACCACAGGCACCCCACCCCTCATCCACCACAGGTACCCCACCCCTCATCCACCACAGGCACCCCACCCCTCATCCACCACAGGTACCCTCATCCACCACAGGTGCCCTCATCCACCACAGGTACCCTCATCCACCACAGGTACCCCACCCCTCATCCACCACAAGTGCCCTCATCCACCACAGGTACCCCACCCCTCATCCACCACAGTTACCCTCATCCACCACAGGTGCCCTCATCCACCACAGGTACCCCACCCCTCATCCACCACAGGTACCCCACCCCTCATCCACCACAGGTACCCCACCCCTCATCCACCACAGGTAACCCACTCCTCATCCACCACAGGTAACCTAACCATCATCCATCACAGGTACCCTCACCCTGCAATTCCAGCGTATTTGGTTAATATTAAGACACTGTCCAGTTTACCCCTCTTCCTTTAAAAGATGGGGCATAGTTTTGGTTGTTTGGTCAATATAAATATCCCAACACCTGCACTGCGTCCTTATGGTACCTTGTTCATTTTAACTTCCTTTTTCAATGGCAGTGTGATCCGCATCAGCAGAAATGGGTGGCACACTCTTCTCAACTTCCTGTTTCACACGGGGCTTACGTTTGGGGTGTTTGCTGGAGGCATCAATCAGATTAACTACCCGTTCATCTGTCAAGTCGTAAGTCAATGCAAAGTTGTTCTCAGAGATGGCAAAAGTACACTTTCTTCACTCAAGTAGAAGTACAGATACTTATGTTTAAAAAGATGATGTGCTGACTACATTTTTTAACTCGAGTTAAAGTAAAGAAGTGTGGGCTCTGACATATAATTACAATAAGTAAAAAGCAGCCATTACTACTACTTGTTTTAGTGTCACGCTGGTAACTGGACCTCACATCATATTAATACATTGATACAAAAATACACTATAGACACGCAGTGCAATCGCCAGGAATCCTTTATGATGCAGACATCATCCTCATATATGGCCATGGGTGATCAGGAATGTCTCTATTCTCATCGCTAACTCCCTCTGTCTCATTCATAACGTTAGCCATTCTTCTTGTTGCCTTCTGCCTTGCTCCATGGTAGCTTCGTAGATTAGACTTCATAGACAGATACCAAAAAAATCTAGTAACGAAGTACAGTAACAAAGTATTACCATCTATGTTTGTTTTACAACAATTCAGTTCTGATCAGGAATTTGATTATCAACAAATTTGCTTTCATGGCCGGTTCACAGAGCCTGCAGTCTCTGGCTGGTCAAGTGTCTAACTGGAAACTAACTCACATAGAAGTGATCAGAAAGCAGACAATTTACATTTAGCTCCAAAGCTCCAGTACTTACGGCATGTGTGTGTATCTGTGTATCTCCTCTCCTGTCAGGTTGGGATAGTTCTCCACTACGCGTCCTTGTCCACCATGCTGTGGCTCACTTTCACCGCCAGGAACATCTGTAAAGACGTGTCCAAAGTTCCACGCCTGGCCCCCATCAGGGACAGTTCTGCCCAGAAGAGGGCCAAGCCCACTATACTCAGGTAATACTGACTCTGCAGAACCCTCACTCTGCAGAACCCTAACTCTGCAGAACCCTAACCCTGCAGAACCCTAACCCTGCAGAACTCTCACTCTGCAGAACCCTCACTCTGCAGAACCCTCACTCTGCAGAACCCTGACCCTGCAGAACCCTGACCCTACAGAAAAAAGCTTACCTGGATACACAAGCCTGGTGTTTGTATCTGGTTGAAGGAATTTAATACAGAGACAGAATGATTGAGAGAGGGAGACAAAGAGAGAAAGAGAGGAGATCCCAACACCAAGTGACAGGTGGTTACCAAGGCAACGGGGGGCAGGTGCCAGAGTGCCAACGTTAACTCTCACTCGCCGGAAGGAGGAGGCTTGTTGACAACAGCTCCATTTTAACAAGCCTTTTTTCTACATCCATGTTTCTCTTTACTTCCTTCCCCTATTCCTCCCCTCTCATCCTGCCTTCTTTACAACACAATGAACCCAATTCAAGCTGTCACCACATGCTGTCACATGCTGTCTTCCTCTCCAGGTTCTACCTGGTCAGCGATGGCGTTCCTCTCATCATCGTGGGGGTCACAGCAGCGGTCAGCATGGAAAACTATGGCAGTAGGGAGGAGGCTCTGTAGTGAGTGCCCTAATCCAACATTCTTTCCTTACATTGTTTTGAATTGATGATGTATGATCCCCTTCCCTTCCATCTACCTTCTCTCTTTGTCCTCTCTCTATCTCTCTCTCTCTTTTCTCCAATCTCTCTTTCCATTTCCAATCTTCTCTCTTTTTCATCTCCTCTCTCTCTTTCCCTGCAACCTCAGCTGCTGGATGTCATGGGAACCCAGCCTCGGCGGTTTCTACGGGCCAGTGGCGTTCCTCGTCCTGGTGATGTGCATCTATTTCTTGTGTACTTTCATCCAACTGAAGCGCCACCCAGAGAGGAAGTACGAGCTGAGGGCCATGACGGAGGAGCAGCAGCGTCTGGCGTCAGCTGAGTCGGGCCACCTCTGCCACGGAGACTGTGGAGGCGACAGTTGCCCTACACATGTGTCCGGCCTCTCAGTGCTGGCTAACGAACACTCGTTCAAATCCCAGCTGCGTGGAGCGGCGTTCACCCTCTTCCTGTTCCTGGCTACGTGGGCGCTGGGCGCGCTGGCCGTGTCACAGGGCCACTTCCTGGACATGGTGTTTAGCTGCCTGTACGGGGCGTTCTCTGTGACACTGGGGCTGTTCTTGCTGATCCAGCACTGCGCCAAGAGGGACGACGTGTGGCACCGCTGGTGGTCTTGCTGCCCGGCCAAGCCGGAGGGCAGGAAGGAGGATGGACAGGTACGTTCCCCAGGTCCCGCCCAACAGCAGTCCTGCCACCTAGACTCTCCCTGCTCTGGGAAACAGCCACTCCTCTCCCCACATCTCCTCCACGTACCCGCCACTCACTACAAAATGCAGCCGGCACCGCCTCTCAACCAAACCACCAATCACGCTGGCCCGTGTTGCGTGGCTGTGCATGGCCCCTCCCCTTCTCCTCTGCTGGAGGCCACATCTCCCCGTCCACAGTCCCTTCCTGATGAGCTACCGCGGCCGGCGCTGCCCCTGCAGAGCTGCCTGAAGGACAGGGCCAAGTCTCGCTCCTTCAACCGCCCGCGGCCCTGCCTGAGAGACTACCACTACCACATGGCCTCCAGCAGCATGGACGGCAGCGTGCACAGCTCCCACCTGGACAGCCCACACAGCGTCCATCACCTGGACGGCTCCCCGCTGCTCTGCCCCAGCCCCCACCCCGACCTCCCTCTGGCCTGCCCCAGCCCCCACCCCGACCTCCCTCTGGCCTGCCCCAGCCCCCACCCCGACCTCCCTCTGGCCTGCCCCAGCCCCCACCCCGACCTCCCTCTGGCCTGCCCCAGCCCCCACCCCGACCTCCCTCTGGCCTGCCCCAGTCCCCTGCTGGACAAGCGTCTGGCTTCCTGCCACAGCTTGCATCGGCAGAGCTCCTGCCACAGTATCCAGGACGACATGCTGTCCTGCCACCACCACATGTACTGCCCCCCCAGAGTAGACCCCTTCCCCAGACCCCCAGACCCATTTGGTGCGGGGTGCCAGCAGGACTCGGACACGTACAGCTGCAGCTCCAGGCAGGCTGACAGGGAGGAGGAGGTCATGCTGCAGCTGGAGAGTGAGCAGGCTGTGCAGCCCAGACAGACGCTCCCTCGGCTCCCTAAAGCTAAACCCCACGCCACGCTGAGCCGCAGGGCCACAATCAGTCGCAACGGCAGCCTGCAGGAGGACTTCCTGTTTGGGTCAGACGCTACTGGCAACATAAGGACAGGTCCTTGGAAGAATGAGACCACTGTGTAGCAAGGCTTTCCACTACTACCCCCTCCACCTTTATGCATCTATTATGCCTCCCACATACCCCTTCAAGTCTATAACTAATCTGTCTATAACTAATCTTTCCCCTATAAATCCCATCTAGTCTATTTCTAGCCCGAACCCCATACCCCCTTTCAAACTGAAACACTAACCCCATACCTGCTTCAAGTCTTGTGGACTATGGAAGTTTAGTTGCATCTGCATCAAACCACATTTAGTTCCAGTTCATCCTTGCACTACTGTGAATGTAGTGACAGGTTGCTGTACTGGACATCCTAGACTCTCATACAAGACAGCCTTCTCTATAGAAACCATTTGTATTGACATCCATCATCTTTTGTATTTACATGGCTAAAACCACAGATTTTAAAGCTTTACTTGAAATGGTCTTCATTTGCATTGGTAACAGCTCATGGAACCTTCATGACACCTTCCTCATTTAGTCGAGAGTAATTACAAAGTCTTAACATTCTTTTTATATAGAAAATATGATATAGAGCCGTTTCTGGCACAGTAATATGCATTGCTACACATGTCACACACAGAGCGCTAAAGTGCCTTTTTCAAAATCTGCAAGGACAGTGTGAATTGGTGTTGGTGTTAGGGTTAGATATGGTTCAGAGACCTGCCAGTGCAATGAGTCTTAAAGCCTGATGACTTGGTTTTGAACTTCATCAACACTAAAGAAGGCCTCTAAAGGTGTTATAAATACTTATGAAGAAAAGTGAATTCAAGTAAATTGCATTTTCTATCAACTGTGTGAGGTGAGGTGTGTATGTTTGTGTGTTAGTTTGCATGTATGTGTTTGTGCAGACATACACGCATACAAATGAGCAGGTGGTAACACATGCTTGTGCCATAGATGTCTGAAGCCCCAGGGGAACCTTAATAGGACCACGTGGCTGCAATTCCCAAGAGCCTCCAAGCACCGCTTCACCTGAAGCAGTGGGCAGTTTACCTTACAAGACAGCTGGATCACTGGATCACGGCCACACCGAGAATCCCTCGTGCCAAACTCCATATTAATTTGTTGTGCCCAAAACACAGGTTTGGACCAATCAGTCCCATGGGGAGCTAGTGGCAGCTAGCGTGGTTGAAGTTAACCATGATAGATGTTGATAGACAGACACCAATCACCTGCCAAGTCTTAATTGAAAGTGTCTGCTCTTGTTTTTAGGGACGTAACCCTGGTGTTTGTGTAACAAACCATATGGTGAGTCAGGTTAGTGGGCTGTCCCCACTAACGTCATCTGTTTGTTTGGAGGGTTCAGAAACTGAGAAATTAGGTCAAAGAAAGAGAAAAGATGCTGGAAGTAGGATGTCATCCTCCATTGAGGGAAGGCAGACTGATAAGGTAAGGCAGCTTCCTCTAAACATGCATCCACACAACTCCACTTAAGTTGAACTTGTGCAAGGATGCTCTTGGGATTCCCAGATGAGTAATTAGACATTGTAATGTTTTATATGCTTTTAAAACACCCTTGAGTGATGAGTGATGCACCAGCACTATTTAATAAGTTTTCACCCAAAATACATATTTGATGTCACAAGAAATGTGCTTTTAAACACTTATTTGTCATGCTGCCAACATGCCAAGTCACTGTGAGAAGCGACAAACTACAACCTCTGTGTTGGCATGTGAGGAATATGTAGTAGCAACACAGTCTACTCAGGTTTAAAGATAACCATAACACTAACCGTAAGTCATCATTAAGCTGTTAAATCAGCAGAAATGTCCGTGGCTGTTTTAAGTGTCTTAAAACCCGTCTCTACAACAGCAATGACTATCTCCTGATCTGTTGAACGTATTTTTGGAAAATGTAGGTCATACTAAGGCCTGTTTCAAATGGGGATGAATCTTAGAGCACCTTTACATTCAACAACCTGCAGTTACACAGCTTCAACACAGTCCCCTATAGATGTTAAAACACAGTCCCCTATAGATGTCATAACTTCAACACAGTCCTTTATAGATGTTACAGCTTCAACACAGTCCCCTATAGATGTTACAACACTGTCCCCTATAGATGTCATAACTTCAACACAGTCCTTTATAGATGTTACAGCTTCAACACAGTCCCCTATAGATGTTACAACACTGTCCCCTATAGATGTCATAACTTCAACACAGTCCTTAATAGATGTTACAGCTTCAACACAGTCCCCTATAGATGTTACAGCTTCAACACAGTCCCCTATAGATGTTACCACACAGTCCCCTATAGATGTCATAACTTCAACACAGTCCCCAATAGATGTTACAACACAGTCCCCTATAGATGTCAGAACTTCAACACAGTCCTTTATAGATGTTACAGCTTCAACACAGTCCCCTATAGATGTCTTAAAACAGTCACCTATAGATGTTACAGCTTCAACACAATCCTATATAGATGTTAGACCAAAGGGGGTGTTGATTTTGCCACTTGACATTCATGTGGGAATGTGTAAACTGCGTGAGTGAGTGTAGAACAGCCAATCGGATGCAAGCTCAGGGATTGTTTCTCATACAGATGGCCAATTAACTGACAAGATGGTGTCCATGACCAACATCTGTCATTTGACCTTTATTTGGATGTCCAATCAATGAGATACAACATAAGAAAGAAACTTTTGTGAAATGTTCATGCAGTAGCTTGTCCACATTTTTTTTATCACAAATATTATTACTAGAATATTATAAATACTCCACACATTGGAAGATGTACAGTAGCCCCTTTGACCCAGAAACCAATTATAAACCAGAGTGGTGTTCACAGAGGTTTATGTAAATTCTCGTTTTCTAAATAGTTGACCCCAACTGTTGTACTCCTTATAAGTTTGTATTTTACAAAAAAATGCTATATTAACTTTGTATTTTATAACATGTCAATGACCCTTACACTCCATTCTCCTCTGCCGTTTTAACACTCTACGCATGTATCCTTTCAAGTTTGAGGCTGTCACTTAAATTGGTGAGAAATGTTATCCACTATTCAGCATGAAGTTCTGTCCAGTTACTGACTGCTTCAAGTATGACAAGGAAGGAAGGATGCATGCTAGTGTGTTGGGGTTAGTTCCTGTATTGTGGGTCATAAGGTTAGGGTTAGTTCCTGTGTTGTACCGTGTTCCCTGTTTCACTGGCTGCTGCTGTAACCAAACCCAATGCCAAATTCCATCTGATCTTCTCTTTTCCAGAGGTTCAAATAAATTAACTTTATCACCCCCCTTGTGTATACTTGTTTTTATCCCACACCTAACATCTATATCACATCTAATACAAACAAAGAAGACTAAAGAAGCAGTCAATACAGAACAGATGTCCCTAAGTGGACATAAAATAATATTGTATCTCATGTATGGTAATGGCATGGTACTGCTCATCAGAGGGGTCTACTCCTCTGACCAATGTGTGACCCTGAGGGACCCCCCTCCCACTCCCAGGAGATGGGAGCGGGAGGGGGGAGTGGGAAGAGGGAGCAGGAAGAGTGTTTGATAGGAGGAAGCGTGACAATGAAGTCCACTCAGACCACAGCTCTGGGTCGCATGGCGCTGCAGAGGAGAAGAAGAGTTTAAGCAAACTAGGCGCCAGTCGTTAAAATGTCCCACAGAAATGAATGCTTTCACTTTGAATCAGATCACTCCCCAAAGCCTCCCCTCACCCCTCTGCTTCTGTCATCTGCAGGGAACAGGCATCTCCTGCTACAGCAGAACTGCAACTTTCAACCCAACAGTGAACACATACATGTTCTGTTTGAGGTGTGCAGTCTGTGTGGGGTACCTGGAAGAGGTATGTTTAAATACTTTGAATTTCCACGTGGTCAAAAGGTTATGAACTAGCCTGGGTTTAGAGAGGGTTAGTATGACCGAGTCTGGGTTTAGAAACAATAAGTCTGGATACAAAGATGCTGGGTTATTGTGGAGGAAATTTCTAGAGAAAAGACCCTTTTCTTATCACCCTGTCAGAAATGTTATATACTTTTGATTGATGCTTGGCTTCCCAGTACAATATTACCAATATTTGCAAATATTGGCTTTTTCTCTATTAAATCTGGTAGTGTCCAATTTTATTTGCCCATATAAGTGTTCTTGTTTGTTTTGCGTACAACCATTTTTGACTGACTTTACCTCCAATCCATCTCTTATTTAGCGATTCACATAGCTCTATGACCTATTTATAATACGCTTTTACACAGGCATTTGTGTGTGGCTTTTTAGGTTCCAGCTATCCTGTGTGCTTCTGCAATGAGCATTGAGCGGTAATGGACAAGACATAGCACTCTGGAGTCTGACCCTGGAAGAGAAGCAGAGAGGGAGGGCACCAAGAGAGGAAAGGGGTGGAAGAAATAACTGATATAGTGAGTGAAGTGGATACCCGCTGGTACCCGTGTGTGTTAACGTGGTGTGTGCAGACAAAAGTTAGCAGGTCAGGTGTTCCCATTTTCAGTCCACAGCACTTTTAACCTGTCCATGATCTAACCTGTAGAGCACCTATTAACCTGTCCATGATCTAACCTGTAGAGCACCTTTTAACCTGTCCATGATCTAACCTGTAGAGCACCTTTTAACCTGTCCCTGATCTAACCTGTAGAGCACCACGAGATCCAAGCCAGAGAGATCTATCATCCGTCGTCTACAGAGGGCTTTCTACCACAGCCTTTTCCCACCTTTTATTGCTGCAGATGAATTCATAATGTAGTAGGGGCACTGTGACAGGGACCAAACATCTCTCCATCATGCAGAGGCACATACAGGTACTGACTGGGAGGTACAACAACGGTTGTGTTCTCTAAGAAGAAAACATCAAGACTTGTTGCTTCAGGAGGTCTCTCTCAGCACTCATATTTAGTTTAATGGATTTGACATGTTTCTGACGTCAGAACAGCAAATGTCACTGCCCTTAGTCATCCTTGGAAAAGGCCATTGGTGATGATGTCATGACCTCGGTGAAAGGGACCAAACAAAAGACAATAATAAATTGTTTCAAGACACACAACCTCACCCTAACCCTCCCCCCCCACACACACACACACATACGCACACACCAACTCCATTTAAAAGCGTATAAAAAATATTTGAATGCCTTGATAAACTGTGTAATGATGCCAATAATGGTACAATAGCAAGACCTCTCACACCTAACCCTAACCCTAGCAGATTTTAGATTAACCCTCGCCCCCATTCAATTATAACCTTACTGGTAGAATTATATAAAAAAATCATTATACAACAAAAAATGGGCAAGAATATCTCTGGGCGAGTCTCACATAATGTATCATGGTTTTGATTTTGAATGGATCTGTTTTTGATTATTCAAAATTTACATTTGAAATCTGTGTGCTATTGCACGACTGCATTTTAAACATCCGTTGCACTCCTTCATGCAGGTATCAGTATATATCATTCATTGTAGCATTTATAATAGTTTGCAGGTAATAAATATCACACATGGTTAGAGGTGGAGCGTGCCGACTGGTCTTCAGGTATTTCACCCCTCCCTCCCCCCCTCGTCTCCTCCCGCTCACCCCTCCTCCATCTCACCAACCTGTCCCTCTCGGTCGTGCCTCATTTCCTCCTCCCCCCTCCTCCCTCTCACCCACTTGCTCCATGCCCCGGGCCGCTCAGCCGCCTGAACCACTTCAGGAGCAGGAAGTCAGAAGCACAGACATCTCTGATGCAAGCGTGACCTATTTAGGAATCAAGCACAAGCCTGTGGACCTAGCCTTCACTCCCCCAGCCTCCCCTCCCAGCCTCAACCCGTATCCTCCCCCAGCCTCCCCTCCCAGCCTCAACCCGTATCCTCCCCCAGCCTCCCCTCCCAGCCTCAACCCGTATCCTCCCCCAGCCTCTTCACATCTCCTCCACCATCCTCCTCACCCCATATCTTCCAGCCTCTCCTCCCAGCCTCCTCTCCTCCCAGCCTCCTCTCCTCCCAGCCTCCTCTCCTCC
Organism: Osmerus mordax; assembly: GCF_038355195.1. Lineage (NCBI taxonomy): Eukaryota > Metazoa > Chordata > Actinopteri > Osmeriformes > Osmeridae > Osmerus > Osmerus mordax. The sequence continues at coordinate 18,694,852 of NC_090059.1, read as the reverse complement.
CAGCCTCCTCTCCTCTTCTCCTCCTCTCCTCCCAGCCTCCTCTCCTCCCAGCCTCCTCTCCTCTTCTCCTCCTCTCCTCCCAGCCTCCTCTCCTCCCAGCCTCCTCTCCTTACTTCCATCATCCCTGCATGTCATTGCAGTTTACCCAACTCTCTATGCTCTCAATGCTAAACTGTTTATTCAGCTTTGAAGAGTTAAGATCATTGTTCATGATTGGCCCCCCAAATTACACGCTAAGCATATTGTGCCACATCATGTTTTCCTTCTTTGCAAGCAAAATGAATAAATAACAACACGTAAACAAAACTGGGAAAACTAAATGAAACATTTAGTACTGTACTGCCCCCGTGTGGACAGTTTTGGTTGTTGGGAACAAGAACAGGACACTGTAAGTCTGTACTCGGACAACAATGTGCAGCTGCTCATCTTGTTCAAAAACTATTTATAACATATTAGAGCATTGTTAAAACATGTCTTCCCGTTCAACACCTCTAGGGCTTGGACAGCAGTTAGCATAACTGGATGCAGAGTATTTAGGAAGTACAGTGCACACACAGATGTCATATATGATTTGGCAATGCTGACAGTCTGCTGGCTCATATGAACATCAGAACTACAGCCTGTAGTCGTACTGCTGTGTGACCAGAGTTGCTGTGACAAAGTATATTAACAAAGTTACTTTGGGGTTTTTGTTATAGTTTCTATGTCTTTACACTATTTAAACATAAAGATGTGTACTGCCACTTGGATAACTACTCAAACATTGTGATACTACAAATGAAAGACCCTGGATATGAACCCTTTCAAAAGTATTTACATTTATTGGAGGAGAGAGAACCACAGAGGAGGTGAATACAGTACAATAGTGTGGACCTGCTGCAGGACGTTTGAGGCACTTAGCATAAAAAAATAAAGTTTCTCAGGAAAAGATAGATCCCAACAACCTATTTGACAAAAACAAAGGTTGGTGGAGTACTTCCTACTTCCTTACAGAACATTCCATAACCCATGGAAAGGAACACTTATTTGGTTGCAGAGTGCAGACATGTATTAGGTTGGAGTATGGATTGAAGAAAGGAATATCCTCTGGACGTTGGGGTTACGGGACGTATTTACAGAATAGTCTTCAAAATGTCAAGTTAAATTATCAATGTCAATTACACCGATTGTCTGACATATAACAGCAAAAACTGTTTGACTTTAGATTAATGGTGAACAATCATCAGTTCCAGACAGTATTCCATCTAGTTTCCCAATAAGACTTTCTATTAACTAAGCTGATAAAGCATTATGAATGTGTACATAAACCGGACAGTTTCTGAAAACGCATCTTGTTACAAGTATCAAACCATTGCATTTTTACAGCCTAATGACATCCGCGTCCGTGGTGTATTGGTAACAGGCAGAGTATAAAGATCTCCTCTTTAAAACATCTGCCAGTCTGTCTCACCTGTCCCATTACACACCAACAGTTCAGTATTACCAAATATAAACATTACATTTATGTATTACAAAATGTATTGGGCATTTGGATGGCATGGCACATGTCAATACCATGTTGTGAAAACCATAAACGGTGGGTGGTGAGGAACTGTTCCATTGAAATGGTAATGCTGACTTTTACATTGTATCCCTTCTCAGTCACACTGTCACATTTAACTAGCCTCTTCGACCCTCTTCAAACCCTGTGTTGTGTAAACAACCTTGATGTGAAGATGAGCACTCCCCTCCTCTATAGGGCTAGGGTTAGCTCCCCTCTCCTTCTGCATCTGGATCTTCCTCACTGTGGCCTGGCAGGAGCGGAGGGTGGAGCACCTATCAGACTTACTAAGTGTGAAGGGTTTGCAATGCAAGTCAAAAATAAAAAAAAATCATGTAGTGTTTGTTTAAATATAGATTATTTGAGGTTGGTCGTTTTTTTTTTACATCCTGAATATTCTTAGAGCATCACCCATGTTTACGTAATTCAGTCACTCTTGCATATTGTGAAGAGAAAAGGAAAAACGAATTTGACTCAAAAGATGAGACAGGGCACCACTTAACACGAAGTTGCCTTACATGCAATAGCAATGCCTATGCTTTTCAACATCTACTCATGACCAAAACAGAACAATACAAATGCTGTTCATAAACAACCTATTAATATAAATGTACTTAAATTACTCTAAACTTAATGTTACGTGTCATCAAGGTAAAATGCTGATGTGGTAGAGTAGCTTAGATAAATAAGCTATTTAGATATCTAAGCTCTTTGCAAAAAAACGAACAAAACCAAATGATTTTCAGGTTTCTGTCTTACAGGAAGTGAAGAGAACATGACCTACGGAAATAAAACTCCATGACCCTAACCCTAACCTCCTGCATAGGTAAGAAGTTCAAAGAAGCAAAACAGTAAAACAGAATTACCCCCAAAGTATTCTATAAAACCTTTTTAAATGGAGATCAATGAGAATGAAAAGTATGCTACAAACCAAATCAGTTGAATCACAGAATATGAAATCACCTGAGGAATTCAGTACATATCAGCACACAAACAAGTCAATGAAAGTCATTAATGTCCTCCTGTACACCAGTGCTCTCTAAAACTCCATTACAGTGTGCCCAGTTTTCACAGTTCAATCCAATCTGTACATAACTGAAAGGTTACGTTATTTATGGTATCATAATACAGTATTTACATATAAAAGGGTTTCAGCTGGTAGCACATTAAAAACTGTGATTCTTATGTAACAATTATGGGAATAGAAACCTGCAAGAATAAAGTATAATGTAAGTCATTAAAAAATATACAACATAAACGTGTAAATCTTCTCCACTTTACAGGACGGTGTTTTTACCCACCATGGGGCTGAGCTTCAAAACAGCTTGTTCCAGTCTCTTGTAGCCTCCATGAGATGTCGCTGGCCGTGGCCTATCCAGTCCTCCTGGTTGTCAAACAGTCGCCCACAAAACCAACAGCTGAATTTTGACGGTCGCTTTGCAACACTGGATGACTTTACCACCTCATATTTTTTCTTGGTCATTTTTTTAAGATTCATTTTCAGTATGAATCTTTCTCTGGCAGAGCTCAGAATCATCCTAGATTTGGGGCTGCTAACTTTTGATGAGTGACATTTCTCTGCAGTTCTGTTCCCTCCGACGGGGCCCAGGTCCAGGAGGGCCTGGACTGTTTTCCGAGACAGTGCTACCTTGGATACGGCCCCTTTGTACCTGTTAACCAACCTCATGATAGCCGCCACCTCTGGGATGTCTGCATCTGGGTGGTTGAGCACCACCACCGGCTGGTTCCTGCGGGGACACTTGAACTGCTGGAGGGAATTAAAAGGGGATAGCCTCAACGTCCTTTCGGCATCTTTGGGTACAGGCACCCAAAGGGAGGAATCCTCTTTCTCAGGCAAAGCTTTACTGGTGAGCCTCCTTGATTTAGGCACAGGCTCTGGAAGCTCGTCAAACAATGCCTTTCTACGCCTCTTCCTTTGGCTTGGAGGTCGAATGGGCCTTGGAGCCATATGGGCCCTCTGCAGATCAACACCTTCGGGTTGGCGTGTCCTGCTCCCTACGTTGGCCTGGAGACTGGAGAGCCGTGAGGGGGCCACAGGCCTCTGGGCGGCATTTTTTAGGGGGATGAATTTCTTCACCCCAGTGGGAAGGTTTGCATTACATTTGTTTGACACCAAAAAGCAGGGTGTCTGAGAAGAACCGGTGGCCAGGAACAGGGACTGGTTCGCTGAAGCAGGTGGCCCACCGCTGATAATCCCATTAGCAGTTCGAACAATCTTGAGTAAAACCTTATTCCCTCTACTTTCGTTGGATTGGTTTGGTATGGCACTCCCAGGTTTAGCTGGAGAGATGTACCTGACCAGGAAGGCTTGTCTCCCTGTTTGCAATGTGTTCAACTTGTCCCTGGAGTTTACAGGCATGGCTAGAACTGGCCGGGAGGAGAGCGATGAATTAGCATTTGTTAATTTGCTCCCAGCATTACTGAGAACCTGAGCAATGGGCAGCGGTCTCTGGACTAAGTAACAAGTCGACTGTCCCTTCACCATGTTTTCACTGGCAGCGCCTTGTGCTGTGCCGGATAGGAGTAGAGGACTTTTAAGAGCTGCGCTGTTGACAAGATAGCGGCTTGCACTCGTGCCAGCACCTGGTTGGACCGCGGATATCAGTTTTGGCCCTTTTTCACTAGCACCTGAAGATGCTGATGACATGCCAATCCTCCCACTATTTAGGGTCAGAGCAATCCCTGAGGGATTACTTTGTCTCTCAATTCCTGGTTTAACATATGATACATTTATCTGGGGAGTGGAGGACTTGGTTATCAACTTGAACCCAGAGTTGCCTTTCAGCTGCACTGGCACAGGGTAACGGTTATCAGCAGTCTGCAGAAACATCTGCTGCTTTCCCTCTGGAGTCTGAAGGATTCTGAGGGTAGTTTTAGGTGGCCTCACAGACTCCGGACCTGTAGCAGAAAAGCCTACTCTTTCTTTCTCCAACTGATGACTAATTATTGCATCTGAATGTTCCTCTACTATTCGACCAAGTGCAGCTGAAGTACTTTTACTTCCTGTTGGCTTTTCAGACAAAGGAACACTTTCTTCCTCCAATTTCACTTTAGGTTGACCTTGGTGTACCAATACCCGATTCTCCTTTTCATTTGGCATTGGCGACCCTGGATCCTCTACTGTAGCTATGCATTCTTCCACCTCAATGTCACTCTCTGACACTCTCTCAATTGCATTGATGTCCTTAAGGGTCTCTTCTCTATTCCCTGTTTCTGATTGGTCCTCTATGCCATGTTCCATCATAGGTGATGCCGCTAATGTGAGACTCCACTCAGGAGACTCTCTCCTGCAATAACTCCCCTCCTCTGCTGAATGCTCTGAAAGACTTTCAAAAGGTTGAGTGGAGCTTGAGGAGAGACTAGATGTCTCCTTGGAATAATTATGAAAGCTGAACACCTCTTGGTTTTGATGATTCTCTATGGAGTTTTCTGCATTCGTCTTTCTACTGGCATCTACAGGGGGATCCTTTTCCTTCACAATTGAGTCTGTGTTTTCTAGTGTGTCTTTGCCAGGTGTGCTCCCAACCTTGCTATTGGAAGATTTCCTTTTCAATCTGTCAATGGAAGGCTTTGATTCCCCACTAATTCCATCAGGTACAGTGGGATCATGAATGATGGATTCATTACAGTAAGTAGTTGTCCTCAGTGCTCCATCTTCACTAGGGCCATCCATCTCTCCTCTGAACTGCAGTTGTTGTGTAGCTATTTCTGCATCCAAAGAAACATCAGCAGGTATGTTCGCTGCAGGGACACTCACAGCAGACAATGCAGAATCAGGCATGTCCTCCGTAATAAAGGTACCAGAACTAGAAGCTTCCGAAACTAGTATTTGAGCTCTTGAACCCACATCAGAAGATGCAGTGCTCAACAACAAGGGTTGGGTTTTAGTAAAATTTGGTGATTTACTGTTTTTCAGTTGACTGTTTTCAAATAAAAGCGAATCAGATTCTTTGGTAGCTTTTTGAGACGCATGTTCGTTGTTGGGTGTGTGTTTTCCATCCAGTCTCTGTGAGAGATTTAGTTTGTCTTCTCCATTCTCCTCCTCCTCCGACCTTGATGACATCTCACCTATGCTTGTTTCCTCCTCCTCAACCTTAACTTCAGTTATAATTGCAGTATCCTGGTCAGTCCCTGGGGTGCTTGTCTGGCCAGAGTCTGGACTGAAAGGGGATCCACTCCTCTGAGACACAGCCAAGTAGCGGGCGCTTGGACAGATTCTTGAGTGTTTACTTCCATCAGAGGTAATATCTGAGGTGGAGTATCCCATCTCCTGATCTACAAGTGACATTGCATTTTGTGGGGAGCAATCTAGCTTCACTGCTGGTATGACTTTGAGCACCAGGTGTTTTTTCCCATCTACCATCTTGAACCCCATTACTTTTGTGGTGCAATTTGGAGGAAGAGAGATCTTATTTTTCACCATGAGAACCGTAAGTCCATTGGAGTTGGGGCTTCCAGTATCCGCTCCAAAGCTGTTGTCACTATCTTTTGATTGTGATGGGGATGACATTGCCTTGGAGGGAGATTGATCATTTTTGCCTTTGTTACACTTTTTGCTGTCCTTTTTTGAACCAATAGTCTTTTCAAGAAATGATTGGGTCTCCTCCAGGTTTTTTTCCGAGCTGAACATCCTACCATTTTGGTCAAGCAGTCCTCCTCCTGGAAGCGAGTGTAGTTTTGACATCCACTGGGAGTCCTTGGACGCCCCTCCAGCAGACGGGCTTTTCTTCAGTAGGAGTTTTAATCCTGCGGAAGAGCTAGTCAGAGTGTTGTTGCTGTCCTCTATTGCCCGCCACACATTTTTCTTTTCAGCCTCCATGCCATGAAATGTGACCATGTGTTTGTTAAGGTACTCCCTTCTTGCTGCCCCATATCCACAGAGCTGACAAGAGAATGGGAAGGTGCCAGAGTGGACCTTTTGGTGCTTCTGGTGTTCACTTCTACTAGAGCTAACATGCTGGCATTTAACACATTTAATCCTACTTTCATTATGGTGATGGATGTGCTGAACAAATGTGCCTGCATCAGTCGTTGAGAACTCACACTTTTCACAGTGAAAGTGTCCGTTCAGGCTGTGACACATGATGAAATGCCTGGTGAGCAGGAGCAGAGAGTACTGAACATTGTCGTTGCAAATCTCACATGTAACCAAAGTGTTCCGGTGCCCGATGCGATGACGTTGAAGAGCAGGGAACTCGTTGGTGACAAAACCGCAGAGGTCACAAGGGTATGTTGGTAAGTTCCCCTTGTGAGCCCCCTGGAAATGTTTGAGGAGGTCGTTGGGGCTGTAGGTGGCATCATCCTTACACTCGGAACACCCGAAGCTCAGGATCTTCCCCGAGAAGACTGCCCCCTGCTGGATCTTGCATGGCGATTTCTTGGATGCTTTTCTGGACGTTTTGTTGGGACTCACTGTCTCCTCGAAGGGCGCTTCATCAGTGTCGCTGTACAGCAACCCTGGAGACTGCGATTCCAGATCTTTCAAATGTTTGCTTACAAATTCCTTAACGGCTTCTTTATCATCCTCTACCTCAATAATGTTAAAGTCGCTTTCGGCAGAGTCATCCGGAGTTGTGAGGTCGTCCTCCATGTCTGACTCAGAGCTGTAGGTTCCTCTGAAAAGGAGACAAGACAATCAACAACATGCTTTCTGGCAGTTATAGAGAAACACTGTCAATAAATATTAAAATACATACATAACAGAATTGCATTTTAAAGGCCTACAAAGTATATATATTAAATTAAATAAGATCATTTCATACAACACAACTAAACTTTGTCTGAAAAACTACTAACTATCCCACATGTTAATAATAAACAGTTTAGTCCCCCAACCAAGCCTAAAGAGCTGCATATTGGTTGGGTCTTGTAGCCTGTATATGGTTTAAGAAGGACAATCACATGGCTGGAACACCAACATGAGCCTCTGTGGATATGCATGTTAATGGTTGATCATAGTGATATACCTTCACCCCTTCTGAAAAGGGCTTGTCATGAACGAGTCTACTCTCACTGGGGGCAAACCGAAGGGGGAGGCGGGTCTCTCACCTGAAAGCAAACATCAACATTACAGTTATGAATAGTCACAAATACCGCTAGTAACACATTAGTAACTACACTGGTGTGTACAAAGCTATTAAATACAACAATGCATTATCCTGATTGGGACCACCATTATGAGGCTGGTGTAGAGACCTTCATATTAACTAACCCTAACCCTTCATATTAAGAACCCTTCATATTAACATCTGATCTATCTAAAGGATTCTCTGCCCCCAAATCCTGTCTGTTTTAACATTCACTTCAGTGTGGCAGTTTCAACCTACAGTTCATAACCAACACATAATTTAGCTGGTCTAGGATTATGAGCTTTATTGAAAACCATTTTGTTGACCAAACATGTTAAAGGAAGAAAAACACATCTTCACATGACAATTTGCGTTATGTCATCTTAGTTATGCATGCACAACACTGTTACAATAAAGCAAAAAGAACAATGAACAAAATATCTTCCATAAGCTTACCGACTAACTATTTTAACACCCGTTGTTTAGGCTCCTCTAAACACCCAAAGCCATTTAACCTATACTACAACTGAAATTCAACATGGACCACTTACAACTTCACCACATAAGACCACAAAACGCAACAAAGTCCCCAAAACTAGTATTTATCTCTCAAGGGATCAGAAGGAAACTTAACAGCAACTAAAAGTTTATCTGGGAGACAGCCTCACACACTTTCGTGTCATTGTTAATATCATGCATTGTGCAGATGTGAATTGCCTAAACTGGCATTTTCGAATACTTTTCCGGATGAAAACACCCTCTACTCCAAGTACAACTTTAAAAAACGCGGACACACAGCATCAGTTTAGGGAAGCATGATTAGACTGGATTTGTTTACAAACATAGCAACCTTTGCATCTATTTCATTCTGACGTCTATTCTTGCAAAAGGTTACTTTGCGTTACGACAAGATGTAAGAATGAGTTTGATAACCGGTTGTACTACAGAATAAAGCTGTCTTCCACCCACGCGAAAATTAAACAACTCGTATAAATATTAAACGTGTCTCTTCATTTAATTCGCAAAATGCTTTGTGATCCAATGTTAATACATGCCGTTAACAATTTTTTGCTAAAGGAACGATCAGTATTGATAAATTTACCTTCCTTTCTCTTCACTCTTGCAGGTCAGCGACGGCGGCCATGACAGTTCCATCCGGGTACTCCCACACTGTTGGTGAGGCTTCTAAAGCGGATGAATATGGATTACCTGTTAGACTCGAGAGAAGAGCAGTTCCACAAAATAAAAATGTTCTTCATATGTTTTGTATACTTCGAAGTGCTGACCGTTGTTTGAGCTAAAGAGATAACGACAGCTATAAATGAATCCCCTCAATATGGAACCGTGTCAGCGTTTTAAAATTAAGCATTAGCCCTTGGTACGTCATTGTCAGGGCAATGTGCATGTGCAGAGCTGTGGACGGCACCGTGAGTCATGAGCAATGGCGTAGCACGCCATTTGCTTTATTTAACCCACTACAATATAACGTTAGAGATAACTTTCGTCTCGCTCATACCGCCTTAATTACAAGAATAGTAATACCCCCCCTCCATTCTGGCACTCTCTCGTTTAAGTAAATGGTTGACAAAATCGCACATACAAGCACTCGAGTTCTGCCCTGTAATGGATGATTTCAGTAGGATTTTATTGAATCAAGTCAAATGCACATAAGTGCAGCTAAACATCAACACTCATGAGTTCTAGCATCACGGTTACTTTAAACACGTTCTATGTTAAGAAGGGAAGATTTGATAAATTAGGTGTGTGTGTGCGTGCGTGCGTGCGTGCGTGCGTGCACCCAACCAGACATGCACAGATCAGACACTGGAAGCTCATTTTTTACTTGACTTAGCCTATTGCAAAACTTCACTAAAACATGCTCATGTCTATAAAATGTTATCTGTAGAGCTCTTTTTACAAGCAAAGTTACAGAAGGCTTCACAGAGTTCCATAAAGGCTACAACATTTCATCCAATATCATTCAGAATCCCCAAAACCAGCAACAGACTCAGAGGGACCCTCATGTTGTTACTTGAGTTTATATTATCACATTCATTTTATGATTATTTCTTAAGATCTTCAAAACGGGTTTAAAAGGAAACATTTAACTAAACTGAATACAATCTAGTTTTTAAACTAATAATCTTTCCTGATATCAAGTAGACTAAATCCAGATTCCCAGGGAGAAAGACCTCTTCAAACCTGTAGCATTAGCGCATCTACATTAGCCCATCAGCAGCACAATGTGCTCATATGACATTAGCCCATCAGCAGCACAATGTGCTAATATGACATTAGCTGTGATACAGAACAAGCAACCATGGTCAATTGGTATTTAGTTAAAAAACATGACTAAAATTCAACACAAAGGAAAGAAAATGATTAGGTTAGTCAGCACATCCATTGGCATTGTATGTCTTCTATGGTTGTCAATTATACGTGTAAATTGTGCTAAAGCTCCTCTCCCAAGTATCAAGTAATCCCTTGTTTTAAACTCTTGACCTTCAGTGTTAATGAGATGCTGAGGTCATAATCACACACATCAGTTCTCACATAAGGTCATGTGATACTTAGAAGGATTTGTCCTCAACATAAAGCTTCAAAGACTAATCAAATGTGACGATCCACTACAATTATCAACACATCATTGATCTGATGTTCTGTTATCAGTGGTATTCAGCTTATTAACTGGTACTGCTGTTAGTTATTCATGTTTAGATCTTAACTGAGGATTAATGTGCAAATATAGAAACCTAATATAAATGATCCATAGTGATTGCATGGTTACTTTAACCCTTGTGCTGCCTTCGGGTCACAACGACCCATCGTTGTGCTGCGACAACTTTACCAATACAAAAACAAATAAAAAGCATTTTCTTTTAACCTTTGCGCTGTGGGGGGTCTGAGACAGCCCGACGGTTAAAAGAAAATGCTTCTCTTTATTTTTGTATGAGGTAAAGTGGTCGCAACACGTGGGGGGGTCACAATGACCCGAAGATAACACAAGGGTTACATATTTATCAGTGTGTTTTAGCTGTTCCACTGAAAGATACCATGCTTGTTTATACATTTTTACTGTCTAATATGGAAAAGTAAGCTGTCTATTTCCTACCCTGTTGTTGTGCTTATGTGCTGAGGTTTTTGTCTGTTCCCACACTGTACTCCTCTAGGAGCATTGTCTGGGTGTTGCCTTTTTCTCTCCTCCTCTCTCCTCATGTTATGCTCGTCCTGTCTACCCCCTTGTCATGTTTGTGTATTAGAAACTGCAAGTGGCAGCTCGGATCTAAGATGGATTCGAGAGACCGCAGATTTTTTATGCTATATACCCTCACACACAGGGCCAATAGATTCATGGAGAAATGTATTAATTTCATACTAAAGTATATGTCGTTTTTCACCAATATCAGTTGCTGTCCCTGTACTTACTGTAAGTCGCTCTGGATAAGAGCGTCTGCTAAATGACTAAATGTAAATGTAATGTCATATCAGTTGCTGGTTACACTCATGAGTATATATTTAAAATGTTAAACTGTATTCAGACCCTTAGGGTTAGGGTTAGTTAGTAGACCCTTATCTGTCAGTAGCAGAGTGTGAACGGCCCTGTGCTTAAGAGATCATGGTCATCTCTACATCCATAATTAAAGCAACCGTGTTCCTCCCTTAAAGCAGGTATATAACCTGTTCTCACCTGGGGAATCAGCTCTGTGCTACTGCTGAGACCAGAACTCTAGAATATCACAATTTAGAACTAAGACACGGCCATGTCTAACAGCAGTATGGGTAAGGATCTCTATTCTGTTTTTCTCTTGTTCAACATGTTTTGCAAAGCTTCTTCCTTGGTGCACCTTTGCCACAGGCTTCTTCGTTTTTTGTTTATCTTTGACATATTGAAGGCATCCATCACCTATTACATGCATGTGTTTTCTTGCCAGTGGTCAGTGTAAGTAACTTTGGTTTGACTTTGGTGGCTGTGAAGAAAAGGGCTCCAAGGCCCTGGGCCACAGGAAGAGGACAAGCTTCAGCAAGCTGCACCTGGAGCACCTCAGGGTAGCCTTCGATGTGGACCCCTACCCTGGCATCACTGTGAGAGAGAGCCTGTCTGAGGCCACAGGCCTTCCGGAATCACGCATTCAGGTACGCTGGTGCCTTTTCAGACACACACATAAACGCATTCATGTGGACATGCACACACACACACACACACACACACACACACACACACACACACACACACACACACACACACACACACACACAGTGAAATATAATAATATAACAATAATGTAATATATAAATCTGTTATGTGCATTTGACAAATTTGACAAATTTCCCTTTTCTGTTACAGGTGTGGTTTCAGAACAGGAGAGCTAGAACTCTAAGAAACAAGGACAACAGACTTTCCTTTCAGCCAGAAGCAGTTATCCCCCATATCTCTGCTGTGTCCTCCCCAGCCCTGGTCCCCTCCCCAGGCCTGATACCCTCCTCAGCCTCCAATGCTGCCTCCCTGTCCCCCGTCATCAGGCCAGAGGAAGCCCTCCTCTACACCACGCTGAACCCAGAGGAAGCCCTCCTCTACACCACGCTGAACCCAGAGGAAGCCCTCCTCTACACTACGCAGAGCCTCGTCCAGTTGGAGGGGGATGAGGACTGCTTCTCCCAGTCAGGTGTGTCTCTGCTGCAGGATTCTGGGTACTGTAGTCCCTCCCTGGTTGTAGGCAGAGCCAGAAGACTCCTGGGCTCCAGCTCCCCTTTCTCTCCCCCGGCCTGCTGGGGCTCTGCAGGGGAGCAGCCCCCCCCTGACCCCCCTGCAGGTGGAGCTCTGGGGGGGGAGCAGCCCTCCCCTGACCCACCTGCAGGTGGAACCCAGGTGTTCCTGTTCCCATCCACGCGTGGCACTCTGTCCCCATTCCTCCAGCTCCAACCCCTGCAGAGTCACACCAGCAGCAGGGACTTCTTCCCCAGCTGCCCTGCTAGCCCAGACTCTGCCTGCTGGGACCTGGGGTCCCCCTCTCCCCCAGCGCCCAGCTTCCAGACCACACCCTGGGGGGACGCTGTCCTGCACAAGGCTGCAGGGGTCCAGGGACTCTTAACCGGCGTACAGGGCCCGCTCCCCGAGCTGTCCTCACAGTGCGTGGAGGATGTTCTGGGTGGGATGGAGGAGGAGTGGCTGAGAACCCTGATGTCAGATTAAAGATGATGATGGTTAACACAGAGTACCTTCTGTAGGAAGGACTTGTCCTTGATCATATTGATAGCTCCTGTACTTTCTGACTGTTATCCTTGTTTAGATCATATTGATATCTTATTATGAATCCATTTCCATTTGATATTTATTCATACCTTAATGAAGTACAATGTATTTATTATATGTATTCGAAATAAATAGTGTCTTGATTACGTTGTTTTAAGCTGAAGTTTTATTACCTACTACCATAACGGTTTAAATAGAACAATTTAGGCAACAGGCCTATATTAAGCAATTCCGAAGCAAGGTGTCCGCATACTGTCGGAGGGTAACCAGGAGAGCCCTGCTGCCGCTACTGTGTAATGTTTGTGGTTCAGTCGAAGTGACGTATCTTTCGCTGCGCAGATTGCGGTTCAGAATAGCCGGTAAAGCATGCTGACTGACAAACTCAACAATATGGTAGCTTGGGTTTAATGGGACGACGGTGATCTGTCAATAATTTTGCAACCGGAATATTTTAATTCGGAACGCGTTTCCTTTACGGACTTGCACCGGTTGCCGTCACTTCCGGGTAGGGCAGGAAGCGCAAATGAACATTTCCACGTGAGACCAGGGGAACAGATTGTTTTGCTAGCTTGGAAATATTGTTGGAACATCTGAATGAAGAAAACAAAACAGACGTTGTTGAAACATTGACGTGGGACCACTTGTTGATAGTAGCTGGTAAGTATTTATAACAGAATTATTGCCAGTTAAGTTATCTAAAAGATGTTAGCTAGCACGATTGCTAAACGTTTCTCGGTAAACGCACGTTGAGACTGCACAACTCCTTAAGTAGCTCACACTATAGTTAAAGTACGTGTTAACGTGTTAACTAACCTAGACTCAACCTAACCCAGTTACACCCTAACTGGCTACATGAATATTTCGTGGTGGCAAGCCGTGCAAAACTAATCATGTGACATGCACATCAACGAACATAATGACTGATGGACCTAGTTAGTTGTCTGTCGCATGGTTAGCCTACGTGTTGTGGAGAGCTACTACTTGCCAGAGGAAGCAGCGCTCTTACAGGCGCATTGATCGTAAATGCGTACAAAATTGACACTAAAACGCTTGTGTGTGCTGTTAGCCATATGCTGTGATTGCTAATGCTGGGTGTTATCCGGAAGGAGAGGATGGAGGATGCACAGAAGGAGCAGAAGAAGCACCAGCAGAAGCATAGCGGGCCGAAGGCGGAGCGGAAAAAGAGCAAGAGGCAGGGAGGAGCGACCGAGGAGAAGGATGAGCGCAGGAGGAACCCCAAAGCATTCGCGGTTCAGTCCGCGGTGCGCATGGCCAAAACCTTCCACAGGTCTGCCTTCTGATACGTGTGATGACAAAGTGTTGTGAATCGTTGTTGGAAAACTTTATTCCTCCAACAGTATAAACTTGAACTGCTGCGGATATTAGTCAAATCATTGATGGGTAACAAGTTGCATGTTAGACCCCCCAGCCATCTCCCTGCTGCCTGTCCCCAGAGCCCAGGACCTGAAGGCCAAGAAGCACCACATCCCTGTGGTGGACCGCAGCTCCCTGGAGCCCCCACCCGTGGTGGTGGTGGTCGTAGGACCCCCCAAGGTCGGCAAGAGTACTCTAATCCGCTGCCTGATTAAAAACTTCACACGGCAAAAGCTGGGTGACATTTGTGGACCCGTAACCATCGTTTCTGGTGAGTTTGGATGATCTATCCTGTACTAGTCTCATCCTGACCTGGATTTAGAATGTTAACTATGGAGACTGACAGATACATTATTTATTGTGTTTGAGTGCCGTGAGGTATATCCCTGGTTTGGTTGTGACAGCATTGCTAACATCCAAATACACATTTACAGGTAAGAAGAGGCGTCTCACCTTCATTGAGTGTAGCAACGACATCAGCACCATGATCGACTTGGCCAAGGTGGCCGACCTGGTGAGTATGTGTTTGAGTGGGAGGGGGGTGAGTGTGTGTGTGAGGGCGTGAAACGTGTTTGAGTGTGAAGGGGATTGTAATTCTTTCTTTAGGTGAATTAGATGATTGAGATGAGTTTGGCTTAGACTGGTTTTATGCATCAGGTCCTGATGCTGATAGACGCCAGCTTCGGCTTTGAGATGGAGACGTTTGAGTTCCTGAACATCTGCCAGGTCCATGGCTTCCCCCGCATCATGGGGGTGCTCACGCACCTGGACTCCTTCAGGAACAACAAGGCCCTGCGCAAGACCAAGAAACGCCTGAAACACCGCTTTTGGACGGAGGTGTATCAGGTCAGCATGCCAACTCCCCTCACAGGGACATACCTGAAGAACACGTCCTGGAGAAGCTGCTGGGTGCGAGGCTTTGCTCAAAGTGTTAAATCCAAACCAACCGTTTCCCTTCCAGGGTGCAAAGCTGTTCTACCTGTCTGGGATGGTTTACGGAGAGTATCAGACACAGGAAGTGAAGAACCTCGGTCGGTTCATCTCCGTTATGAAGTTCCGCCCTCTGGTGTGGCAGACTTCACACCCCTATGTGGTCGCTGACCGGTGAGGACGCTCAAGGGGATGACACAATAACTCAGTTAACTTACAGAGACGCCAAGATTATACATCATCTCCTAGAGCAGTGGTTCTCAACCCTGTTCCTCAAGTAGCCTACCCCCTGTCCTGCACGTTTTAGATGTTTCCCTGGTCCAACACACCTGATTCAAATGAATGGGTTGTTATCTAATTATGCAGAAGCCTGTTAACGACCATTCATTTGAAAACCAAGATTAACTGATTAAACGCAGACATCGTCCCTATATTTGTGATCTTACTTTATCACAATGTTTTGTCGTCATGTGATGCTCTCTGTGTTCAGCATGGAGGACCTGACGGACCCTGAGCAAGTGAGGGTGGACCCCAAGTGTGATCGCACGGTGTCCCTCTATGGCTACCTGAGAGGGACATACCTGAAGAACAAAGGCCAGGTGCACATCCCAGGTAACACCTTGTGATTCAATTATCTAATAATTTACTTACGGGAAATTGTTGAAGTCAAATGGCCATTTTACACAAACAAAAATAATGTATTTTTGACAAGTGGTCGTGCTCCACCTCCTGTATATGGACCTGGCTGAATTGAACTGCACACATCAGACAGTAAACCCATACCGCATGGCGCCCTCTGCAGGTGTGGGGGACTTTAGCGTGGCGGACGTCAGCTTCCTGCCCGACCCCTGTCCGCTCCCGGAGGCGCAGAAGAAGAGGGCCTTGAACGAGAAGGAGCGCCTGCTGTACGCCCCGATGGCGGGTGTGGGCGGAGTTGTATACGACAAGGACGCCGTCTACATCGACTTGCCAGGCGGACACATCCACCATGAGCAGGTTCAACTGAATAATAATAATAACGTTAATCATGCCCACACTCAGCAGGCTTTATAGTATAATAATTTGTATAATGTCTTAATTCAGGAGGAGGTTCGGCCAACCACAGAGCTCGTTCAATCCCTCATCGGCACACACGCCACCCTGGACGCCAAGATGGCCGCCAGCAAGGTGTCTCTGTTTTCGGGGACGGCGGCGCTGGTTGGAGGCGACGTGGAGGAGGAGCACGGGTGAGCACCTCAGGAAGCTGGGCTTCCAGGATATAGCTAAGCTTGTTTATCATCCCTGGGAGGGGAAACATGCAGCTGTGTGTCTGGACATGACATCCTGACCTCCTGATTGTGTTTCCCAGGGACAGTGCTGCCCCTGGACCAGTGGAGAGTCTGGTCTGGGACCCTGAGGCAAAGAGGGAGAGGAGGAAGGCTGTCTTCATGGAGGAGGAGGAGGAGGGGGAGGGGGAGGAGGAGGGGGAGGAGGAGGAGGAGGAGGAGGAGGAGGAGGAGGAGGGGGAGGAGGAGGAGGAGGAGGAGGAGGAGGAGGAGGAGGAGGAGGGGGGGGAGGAGGAGGAGGGGGAGGAGGAGGATGAAGGCAGTGATGATGGAGAGAGTGAAGGGGAGGAGGAAGAAGAGAACGTTGAAGTAAAGGAGATGTCGTTGACCAAAAAGTCAGAAGAAGTTCCACCTGTGAAAAGACGGAAAGCTGAGGAGGAGGAGGTTGCTGAAGTGCCGGCTTTTGCGGACAGCGAAGATGAGCTGGAGATGAGCGAGGAGGACAGAGAAGTCATCAAGGGGGAGGAGCTGACCAGTGAGGGGGAGGGGCTGACCAGTGAAGACGAGTCTGGAGATGATGAGAAAAAACAGGTGAAGAAGAGGGACGCTGGCCCTGGAGACTCTGGTCACTGCTCTGAAGCAGAGGATGGTGAGGATGGTGATTCGGAGAATGAATCTATGGAGCAGGAAGTCAGTATTACCAAGGTTTTAGGAAAAGAGGGAACAAAGTCAAAAGTGCGGCAAGGAGAGATCGAGGATGGAGATCTGTGCTATGAAACTGCAGGTAATCGGTTTGTCCAAGTTCTCCATCTCTGTTTTGCTGTGTGTTTATTGTGAACAGCCATAACACTGTTGATGTTTTTACATGTTATTCATTTATCAGACTCTGAACTAACCCTAACCCTCTAACCCTGTGTGCTCTGCCTGTCAGGGGCTCTCTGCTGGAAAGAGGGTTTGACTCAGAAAGCTTCAGAGGCATTTCTACGGCAACAGAGGGCTGCTCCTAACTTGCGCAAGCTGGTCTACGGCACAGGTAAAGAACCCTACAGAACCGTTATATAGACTGGTGGACAGCAGAGGGAACAATTCTGGAATAAGCGCAGCTAGTTCAGGCAGGGCAATCGGGCAGCGCGCGTCAGTCATCGGGGACGTAAGGCTTCTTACTCCACCTTCCTTTCCTCCGCCCACTACCACACCCATGTTAGCAGCGCATATCCATTGGGCCACGTCCGATAAGGCGTCTTTAAAAGACGCACGGATACGCACACACTCACCCCGGTTGTTGTATGATCAGTGCTGCTGCCACCCTCCACCATCCCCTTTCTCCCCCGTGCTGTCTGTCTGGTCCCTCCGGGGGATTATATCTCTTGCTCCCTGCCTCATATGTCAAGTATGGATGTGTTGCATTGAGGAGGCAGGGAGTGCTTTCCTTAGATCATCCACTCCGCCAAAGTTAAATCTACGTGTCCATGTCATGTAACAATAAATGCTCAAATCTAATACGTGATTGTCTTGACTGAACTGTTATTGCCTCCACTTTGTGTAGATACAATTTAGATGTCCTGCCTAGATTTGAGCTGACATCTACGACACGTTTTAGCCAACATCAATAGCACTGCAAGCAGCAAAGCTGCAAATAATACAGACAGTTTTAGACACTCAGTAATAACGATCCTCTTGCTCTGTTCAGTGGTGGAGGATGGTGCTGAGGAGGATGAGGAGGAGCTGGGGGGTATGTTCAAGGTCAGCCGTCCAGACACGGTGAAGAGGCACCGCGCTGACCTCCCTGACTGCTCCCTCTTCCCCCCCGACGCTGGCCGCGACTGGGACCTGGACGAGGTACTCAACCCTGACACCCAGCAGATGCAGCACGTGTGTTACAGTATCAGCAGATATGTAACAGTAGATGTGTGGTGGTAACAGATGGGGGGTCAGATGGCTGAGCGGTTAGGGAGTCGGGCTATTAATCAGAAGGTTGTTGGTTCGATTCCCAGCCGTGCCAAATGATGTTGTGTCCTTGGGCAAGGCACTTAACCCTAGTTACCTCGGGGAGAATGTCCCTGTACTTACTGTAAGTCGCTCTGGATAAGAGCGTCTGCTAAATGTAAAGTAACAGTAGATGTGTGGTGGTAACAGTAGGTAATAGTAGATGTGTGGTGGTAACAGTGGATGTGTTTACTGGATGTGTTTACTGGATGTGTGGTGGTAACAGTAACAGTGGATGTGTTTACTGGATGTGTGGTGGTAACAGTAACAGTGGATGTGTGGTGGTAACAGTAGACGTGTGGGAATGTGCGTCCGGTTGCAGATGCTGGACTCCATCAGGGACTGCTTTGTGACGGGGAAATGGGAGGAAGGACAAGATGCTGCCATGCTACTCAAGGAGGATGGTGAGGACACCAGGGCCTTAACACACACACCCTGACCTGGACACGCACACCCTGACCTGGACACACACACCCTGACCTGGACACGCACACCCTGACCTGGACACGCACACCCTGACCTGGACACGCACACCCTGACCTGGACACACACACCCTGACCTGGACACACACACCCTGACCTGGACACACACACCCTGGCTGTATGCAGGTCTCTGACACCTAACATGTTTGCTCTCTGAGCCAGACCAGCACTTCCTGAGTTCAGAACTGAGAACATGTTCCGTAGTAGTAGGGGTGGAACGGTACATGTATTCATATTGAACCGAAACGGTACGGGCGTCACGGTTCGGTGCATGAAATTACACGTTCACCGCTTGGCATGGAAAAAGTGTGACAGTTACGGTGCCATTGCACAGTCATATGTAGACTTTACCATACACCATTATGGTAAAGAAACAGTTGTTTTTGAAGTTATAGCGAAGGTCCTTCCATCAAAGACAATACGCATCAGAGACGTAGTGAAAACACTCACCCCATTGTTAACTTCAATGCAGAGACTGAGTTTGTGGGAAGAAAGGATGATTTCCTTTCCAGATCTTGCAACAAACAAGGACTTACCAATCTTATGACCGAGGAGCTGGAGAAGAAGGGCTGCACTGTTATCAATGCATCAGGTGATGCTGACGTGGACATTGTCAAAGCTGCAGTCAAGGCCTCAGAACATCACCCCACAACATTGATAGGGGAGGATACAGACTTATTCTTCTACTACCTCTATAAAGCTACTAAAGTGTACAACATCAGTGAGATGAAACACGTCCTGGGTAGTGACTTGTTTTCCCAGTTGCTGTTTATTCACGCTTGATAAAACTTCACGCAATTTTCTGTTTTGGCAAACAGACAGCATTCCAGAAACTTGTGAATGGTTAATCAACCATCCAGTCCTGTGCGTGCAAATGTATTTCTGCTCACACATCAAGCAAGGAATGTCATAGAGGACCATGGGACCAAGGCAATGGCAGTGTTGTTTGGCAGAAAGAGTACCGATTCACTTGCTTCTTTGCGCTACAACCTTTTTAGCAAGAAAATCATTACCGCCAAATAATTTGTTAGCCCAGAACACCTGCCTCCAACTGAGTCCTCAACCAAATACCACTGCCAAAGAGTTTACTCCCAGATCATGGTGTGGATTGGAAAGGTGGCACCCCTGTTTTGCCTAATTTTACAGTACCACACAGTTCTAATGAATTTATTCTTTATTGGAATCAAAAGAATGGTTATGAACCACAGAAACCACCAACACTAGGCAAAACGATATGAGAAAGGAGAAATGCAATTAAGGGAAATTGTACTTTCGCATAAATATGCTTGTAACCAATTGCTTTAATATATAATTGTTCTTGTAATCACTTGTCTATAATGCAAATATGCTCATTAGAATATTACATGGACAAAACATGTATCAGGCACCAGTATTCCTGGTTTAGGAGGAATACAAAGGAGTAATGGTAATTTTAAGGACCTGGCGGCCGCCATTTTGAAAATGGGGCCTTTCTTGGAGTCAAGTTTGGGAAGACTTTGGTTTCAGTTACAGTAGTACAGGTGAGAGAGTGGTGGATAAGACAAGGACTGTGTGTCGGCGTTGTTCAGCAGTTGTGGGGTATGTGAGTGGAAATACATCTAACATGCTGACGCATATAACGCATCTGGATAAGAGCGTGTGCTAAATGACTAAAAATATCCGACGCTATCACCCAGGTGTGCCAATCACTAAAACGAGACAAAAAAAAAAAAGTCCAACTTCTCCCTCCTACAGTTATTAACCAGCCTTTAGATACACATACAAATAGGGCAAAAAAAAATCCCTGACGCAATCGGAATTTACGTGTCATCTTCAATGCGCCCGTATTCACTCGTAGAGGAACCTGGTTTGTTTTGCTTTTCCCTCCGTTGTACTGACCTCATACCGAACCGTGATGTATGAACCGAACCGTGACTTCAGTGTACCGTTCCACCCCTACTTAGTAGAGAACCGTTGTGCCTTCTCACATCCTGCCTGCTGCCCTGTTCTATAGAGGAGCTGTATGGGGACTTTGAGGACCTGGAGACGGGGACATTGCACCAGGGGAGGAACCAGGGGGACCAGGTACCCTGCAGGACACTCCACACTCTACAGACGCCACTGGATGAAGCCGCTGGCTTTAGCTTTGTCTCAATAACACTTCATACTTCATCTCACCACCACGATATGGCTTGCATTTCTTTTATCTTCTGTTTGTGTTTAACCAGGAGGACAGCAAGGAGGAGAAGGAGGAACCGTTGATGAAGGTGGATGAGGATGAGGTCCAGAAGAACAAGCGTCTGGAGAAGAAGAGGCGGCTGAAGGAACGCTTCAACTCAGAGTACGACAACGAGGATGCGACCTACTTCGACGACCTGAAGGAGGAGATGCAAAAACAGGCGGAGGTGAGGGGGCGGAGGTGAGGGGGCGGAGGTGAGGGGGCGGAGGTGAGGGGGCAGGGCGCAGAATTTGGAGTTGTGGTGGTCAGGGGTGCACACATTGGTAGAAGCCTATAACAGGAGCCTCACCTTCAGTAGGAGGTTTACATTTACATTTAGTCATTTAGCAGACGCTCTTATCCAGAGCGACTTACAGTAAGTACAGGGACATTCTCCCCGAAGCAAGTAGGGTGAAGTGCCTTGCCCAAGGACACAACGTCAGTTGGCATGACCGGGAATCGAACTGGCAACCTTCGGATTACTAGCCCGACTCCCTCACCGCTCAGCCAACTGACTCCGGTTGACAAGGTTTGACTGTGGATGTACAGGGGATGTCCTAAGCTGATAGGTACCTTTCTACCAGTGTCTAGGAAAAAGTACGAT
This sequence comes from Osmerus mordax, assembly GCF_038355195.1. Taxonomy (NCBI): domain Eukaryota; kingdom Metazoa; phylum Chordata; class Actinopteri; order Osmeriformes; family Osmeridae; genus Osmerus; species Osmerus mordax. Next base: position 18,673,133 of record NC_090059.1, on the reverse strand, counting down.
TTCCTTTGCTGTGCGTACCTTGATAACCCACTTGGAGACTGTACCTGATGTGATAAATTTGATGTACAGCCGATCAGGTCTCAATTTGTCCCTGAGTGTCAGTGTTGTAGCCTTGTTTCAAAGTGCACCATGTGACCCCCCATGTGACCCCCCCCACGTGACCCCCCCACGTGACCCCCCCACGTGACCCCCCATGTGACCTCCCATGTGACCTCCCATGTGACCCCCCCATGTGACCCCCCATGTGACCCCCCCCACGTGACCCCCCCACGTGACCCCCCACGTGACCCCCCATGTGACCCCCCCATGTGACCCCCCCATGTGACCCCCCATGTGACCCCCCAGCTGAACAGGACAGAGTTTGATGACGTGGATGACGAGACTCGTGTCCAGTACGAGGGCTTCCGTCCTGGCATGTACGTGCGTCTGGAGGTGCCCTCTCTGCCCTGCGAGTTTGTCACCCACTTTGACCCCCACTATCCCATCATCCTCGGCGCCCTGGGCCCCAGCGAGGGAAACGTGGGATATCTGCAGGTGAGTGGGTCATACGAGGTCTGGGGTCATGAGTGTGAAGTTGTTTTATTATTGGGTGTGCTCACGCCTTCGGCGAGCACAACCATTGTTCTCTCACATATATCTTCTTTTTATTATTATTTTTGCCCCCCTAAGGATCAGTCAATATTTGGACTACATAGACAACACCTGTGTCAAAAGATTTGTCTTGGTCTCGATTGCTTTGCTTGTATTTTTATTTACATTCCGTTGCACGGTTTAGGTTACAACGTTTTTGTGGCAAAAAGTACCTTTTGTGCACAAAGGGAACTCAGTGCTAGCCTACGTCAGCACACGTTAACAACAACGCATATATACGACGTGCATAGATGTGCTAGTAAGACTGTTGCATATAACAGCGTATCTTATCGTGCCGTGGTGTTGTCCTAGCAGTATCCATTTAAGCAATTCATTTTTGCATGATGTACAGTAAGTAATGTCACATTAAGTAAGGTATTTAAACTCAAGCTTGTGTGGTGCGTCGCTGTCTTCAATGCCACAGCCTAAACTTTGTCAAAAGAAATATTCTCATTTCTGGCGCTTTCAAACAATCAGTGAAGTGTGGCTAGCAACAGCAGCTAGCTTGCTCGTAGCAAACTTCTTTTGAATTAGCCATTCCCCCCTAACTTAATGTCAAACTTATTTACGTTTTTGGGGGCATATTTTCAGTTAGCAGACGGTACTGTTTGAATCGCGATTCCATCTGAAATACTGCGGGTGACAACGTTGTTACAGTAGCTTGTTTCAAAGTGGGTTCTTAATGAATTATGCAATATGAGTTGGCTAAATGCTTGAAAATATCACTAGAAGGGAAAAACTTGAGGGGACCGACCCACCTGCAACCGACGCAAGCAAGCACACCCTACAATTTCCCCAGAAATTGTACCCTCTCTAGTTTGATCTTGTTTGCATTTATTATGTTTTTACAGTAAATATTTAGATTTTAGATTTTTTTAAAGGTGCTATACAAATAAGTGATTTATTATAATGATAATTATTATTAGAATTTTAAACTTTTAAATGTTTACCAAGACTTAAAGCCTCCAGTCTGACCTCTGACCCCTGGGCTGCTCCGTAGACGAGGCTGAAGAAGCACCGCTGGCATGGCCGCATTCTGAAGACGCGCGACCCGCTCATCCTGTCGCTGGGCTGGCGCCGCTTCCAGACCGTGCCGCTGTACCACATCGAGGACCACAACGGACGTCACCGCCTGCTCAAGTACACGCCCCAGCACATGCACTGTGGCGCCACCATCTGGGGTGAGCGGGGCACTGCAAGCTTCACTCTGGCTACTAGCGTCACTTTATTACTACCATCACGCTATGCTAAGAGCATCACATTACCACTAGCATCACGCTATGCTAAGAGCATCACATTACCATTAGAATCACGCTAAGCTAGGAGCATCATTCTAAGCTACAAGCACCACTATAACTACGTTAAGCTTCAACAATATTAGTAATGTTTTCTTTTAGCAATTGCTTTTATCTAAAACAGCATACATAAGTATATGGCGGTATTTGAACCTGCGATCTCTTGATCTGCAGTCAGTTAACCCAGGTCTATGTGTTGCGCTGTCTGCCTCCAGGCCCCATAACTCCTCAGGGTACGGGTTTCCTGGCGGTGCAGTCTGTAGCAGGAACCAAGGTAACAGTCAGGACTAAGTCAGCCACCATATCGGCACAGTGGTGTGCAGTTTTCTACTAGGGAGTTGATTTTATTCTGTGATCATACACAGGATGTTTTCTATATCTATGTAGGTTTATGGTGTGTAGGATGTCCATTCATTGAAGATGTACCAGAACACGCTACTTTGTGGCGCAGCTGTATGTGTGAACGTCCTGGTAGGGTTGATGAGGATATGCATATTGAACCTCTTTCCCTTCAGTCCAGTTTCCGCATCGCTGCCACAGGAGTGGTCCTTGACCTGGACAAATCTGTTACCATTGTCAAGAAGCTCAAGCTGATTGGTTACCCGTACAAGATCTTCAAAAACACTTCCTTCATCAAGGTAGGGTGTACCATCTTAGCTAGTAGCAGTATGGTAGGGTGAGCTAGCAGCAACAGCTGTTTCTTTCCAATCAGATTAATTTACTGTGACAATCAGGCCTGGGGGCAAAGGACTCACACACACACACACACACACACACACACACACACACGGTGTGCTTGTTTTCATGAGTGACCCGGCTGTTCCCTGTGTTCCAGGGGATGTTCAACACGGTGCTGGAGGTGGCCAAGTTTGAGGGGGCCTCCATCAGGACCGTCAGTGGGGTCAGAGGACAGATCAAAAAGGCCCTGTCCACGCCCCCTGGGGCCTACAGGGCCACGTTTGAGGACAGGCTTCTAATGAGCGGTGAGGGGTGTGTGTGTGTGTGTGTTTGCTATGTGAACGTGCTTGTGTGGGTGTCTTGAGTGGGTGGCAGGACTGGGTGCAAGGCCTTGCTCATAGTGCTGCTGCCCACCCACAACCACCCATCTCCTCATGATGCATCTTCATGTACACAAGGTCACCATGGATAAAGGGCTGAGCTGTAGGAGTAAATGTGGATGATGTGTTCCTGGCCTCTCTCTTCATTCTCGTCACATGTTTGATGTATGCGTGTCTGTATTTGTATGTAGACATCGTATTCCTGCGCTCCTGGTTCCCGGTGTCTGTCCCCCAGCTCTACAACCCTGTGACGTCGCTGCTGCTGCCGGCTGGCCAGAAGGACAGCTGGACTGGCATGCGCACGCTAGGGCAGCTCAAACACGACCTGGGTCTCCGGAACAAGCCCAGCACTGACTCTCTGTACAAGGTGAGGCCAGCACTAACTCTCTGTACAAGGTGAGCCCCCCACTGATTCTGTACAAGGTGAGCCCAGCACTGACTCTGTACAAGGTGAGCCCAGCACTGACTGTACAAGGTGAGCCCAGCACTGACTCTCTGTACAAAGTGAGCCCAGCACTGACTCTCTGTACAAGGTGAGCCCAGCACTGACTCTGTACAAGGTGAGCCCAGCACTGACTCTCTGTACAAGGTGAGGCCAGCACTAACTCTCTGTACAAGGTGAGGCCAGCACTGACTCTGTACAAGGTGAGCCCAGCACTGACTCTGTACAAGGTGAGCCCAGCACTGACTCTGTACAAGGTGAGCCCAGCACTGATACTCTGTACAAGGTGAGCCCAGCACTGCCTCTCTGTACAAGGTGAGCCCAGCACTGACTCTGTACAAGGTGAGCCCAGCACTGACTCTGTACAAGGTGAGCCCAGCACTGACTCTGTACAAGGTGAGCCCAGCACTGACTCTGTACAAGGTGAGCCCAGCACTGACTCTGTACAAGGTGAGCCCAGCACTGACTCTGTACAAAGTGAGACCAGCACTGACTCTGTACAAGGTGAGGCCAGCACTGACTCTGTACAAGGTGAGGCCAGCACTGACTCTCTGTACAAGGTGAGCCCAGCACTGACTCTCTGTACAAGGTGAGCCCAGCACTGACTCTCTGTACAAGGTGAGCCCAGCACTGACTCTCTGTACAAGGTGAGCCCAGCACTGCCTCTCTGTACAAGGGGAGCCCAGCACTGACTCTCTGTACAAGGTGAGCCCAGCACTGACTCTCTGTACAAGGTGAGCCCAGCACTGACTCTCTGTACAAGGTGAGGCCAGCACTAACTCTCTGTACAAGGTGAGGCCAGCACTGACTCTGTACAAGGTGAGCCCAGCACTGACTCTGTACAAGGTGAGCCCAGCACTGACTCTGTACAAGGTGAGCCCAGCACTGATACTCTGTACAAGGTGAGCCCAGCACTGCCTCTCTGTACAAGGTGAGCCCAGCACTGACTCTGTACAAGGTGAGCCCAGCACTGACTCTGTACAAGGTGAGCCCAGCACTGACTCTGTACAAAGTGAGACCAGCACTGACTCTGTACAAGGTGAGGCCAGCACTGACTCTGTACAAGGTGAGCCCAGCACTGACTCTCTGTACAAGGTGAGCCCAGCACTGACTCTCTGTACAAGGTGAGCCCAGCACTGACTCTCTGTACAAGGTGAGCCCAGCACTGACTCTCTGTACAAGGTGAGGCCAGCACTGACTCTCTGTACAAGGTGAGGCCAGCACTGACTCTCTGTACAAGGTGAGCCCAGCACTGACTCTCTGTACAAGGTGAGGCCAGCACTGACTCTCTGTACAAGGTGAGGCCAGCACTGACTTTTATTTGTTTTGATTCTGAGCTCTCTCTCCCCCTGGCAGCCAGTAATGCGAGTGCAGCGGCGCTTCAACCCTCTGCACATCCCCAAGCAGCTGCAGAAGGCGCTGCCCTTCAAGAGCAAGCCCAAGCAGGACCAGGCCAAGGCCCCTACGCCCCGACACCTGCAGAGGACTGCGGTCATACGGGAGCCCCACGAGAGGAAGGTAGGACAGTGACAGTCACAAAACACACCAGATCACACATACCACGTACTGAAACAACAGCTGTAGTTCATTTGCCAGGGGTTAAGGTTAGCCAGGGGTAGACATCTTTGTCAAGTACTGTTCAGTTCCAAAAAGCCACTAGTTGGAATGGTGTCCCATCTCTGAGAACACACTTCACCCTTTCCACCACCAGGTGGCAGCGCTGCTCAGCGCCCTGAGCACAGTCAGCAACTACAAGAGCAAGAAGGCCCACGCGGCACAGCACGCGAAGCACAAAGACTTCCTGCGGCAGAAGGAGAAACAGGAAGAGGACAAGATGAAGCGCCAGAAGGAGGCTCGCAAGAAGCTGCACCGCATGATGGGTCAGAAGGAGAAGAAGAAACTGAAGTCTTCCCTGAAGGGGGCAGCGCAGGACGACTGAACACACACAACCTCCTGCCCTGCACAGCTCACAGATGGATTAATAGGGCAGACTCGAGAGATAAATCAAGTCTCTCTCATAAGCTTTCCTGTGTTTGAGCTGGGGGTACAGCCTCTTTAAGAGACCAGACATTCAACTATCTAACTCTGCTGGAAGAACACCCAGTTGGTCTGTCTGACTGAACCAGCTCAGGACTGTGTGTGAGTGTTGAAGGCTTATGTGAGTGTGCTCTGCTGGTGTAGTAGTCACCTTGAGAATGATGTTTTTATGGTTCTGTCCACCAATTTCCAGCACTGCAGTCTAACTAAACATTAAGTATTTTTTACAATCAGCTTAATTTAATAAATTAACTGACTTCATGAAATCTTCATTCTCCATTGTTTTGAACACTTAAAGCAAAATTAAAATCACTTAGGAAACAGGAAGAATATATGAATATGGCCACAACAGGTTGACCTTCCTTCAGTGAGTAACAACCGGCCACACCAAAAACCAGTTTTACTATTTGGAGTGAAAGTGTATGTTTACCAGGTGGCTCTTGTATAGACAGATGACAGGAACAAGGCTACCTGTCAGCAGCTGGTTATTAATTGATCTGAACAAGCCTCTGCAGAACTGGAGACTCAGGAACCTGGCGGGGTCAGGTGAGTTCATCCTCGTCCAATCAGAGCCCTCCTGGAAGAGCAGCTGGATGACAGCCGTGTTCTGCAATGCAAGCAGGAGGGGCACGCCTGGAGACACTGACTGCGAAGCTCCCGGAAGCGCCACGATCGGCTACGAATGGCGCACGGCTGTTCACACTAGACGCGCATTTCTCTGCACCGGTCACCAAGCCTTTCACCTCCTCTGAGCTTTCCTATTTCACATGTAAAGCTGACATGGTACATAAACATGGCATAAGCTATATTTAGGCAACTTGTTATTCTAACAGCCGTCGCAACAGCATCTCAACATAACGTGGCAACATTAGTATTTTTTGCCGTAGCCTTTGTACAATACGTGCTGTGGGTCATACAACTCCATGTAGGCCTATAGGCTGCTTCTCAATGTCGATGATTAACTTTGTGTTGTCAATCTTCCCAAATGTGTCTGTTGGTTTGTGATGTAGCCTAGCCTGTGGGTTTCAGTGTCTCTTCTAGGGATGGGTATCGAGAACCGGTTCTTGTTTGGAACCGGTTCCCAGTGAATCGATTCCTTGGAATCGTTAGCAAAATTCCTTAACGATTCTGTTAACGATTCTCTGTGCCGTTGAGCATGCGCGAACGTTTATAGTTTATTCAGACAGCCTGCAGCAAACATGGCAACTAGGAAGAAGCGTTCTAAAGTTTGGTTGTATTTCACATGACAAAATGACAACAACGTCACTTGTAACGCGTGTAAAAAGTCTATTTCGTCAAAGGGAGGAAATACTACAAATAAAAAGCATTTGAACACACAGCATGGAATGAAGTTACTGGAACGTCATGTATTCTATGCATGCAGCAGTGCAGCGAACGTTCGCGCTTCATCTCTAACTATCTAAGGTAGAGCTAAACTGCTCAAAAGTGATCACAACCACTTGTTACTGTGTGAAGCAATTTGCCTTTATTGTGTGTAGTCGATCTAGTTATCTTCTGTCCCGTCGTTTGAAGCATACATTTTAGCTCCGGCATTCGTCTCCCATTAGTATTGATCATTTCACGTTATCGGGGCGGCGTGTGTTATCAGCAAACGTTCGCGTGTCCCATTATTAAACTGAGCATATCGATTTTTAATCCATTATTAAACTTAGCATTTTAATTGTTTAACCTTTTAATAGTACTGTTAAATGTGCCTGAAAACGCCTAAACAACATACCCAAAGTACATTGAAAGCTGTTGTTGAACCATTTGGAGTACATGCATGTAAATGGTCTCTTTTGAAAGGTGACACTGAAGTTATTTCCCCTGTTGTTAGGACCCCTGTAAGTCCTACTGGTGTTGAGTAATAGAAGCTTGAACACAAGGAAACTGAAAGTTTCTATCTCCGACTAGATTTTGTTTTGAAAACAGAGGCCTGAAGAGGCCTAGAGGTGGTAGGTATTAACTCATTTCAGAGCCAGTCAAAGCCAGTTTGAGAAATTCGTTTAGAACGAGTGTGTGTGTGTGGGGGGGTGCAGGACACACAGACCTAGTTGACTGTAGAGGGGAGAATCGATAAGAGAATCGATAAGGAATCAAATCGATAAGCAGGAATTGATAAGGAGTCGGAATCGTTAAAATCTTATCAATACGCATCCCTAGGACTCTTACCACAGTAGATAGACATGGGACAGCCAGATAAATATTGTGCCCTGCTCCAATCAGACCTGATGGTATATTGGACAGGAAAATAGCAATGTGTCTGCAATGCCTTTGAAGGATGAGTAAGATTGTTAAAAAGAAATCAATGACAGACGTGAGATTTTTGTCCTCTGCTGTGTTGAGGCACCTTTAGGAGCATCTGTCCCAGTCAAGGGCTTTTGAAGGACCTGTCTGACAGCAGCCGTGAATCCTGACAGCTGTAGGACAGCCAGAGGGGACAGTCAGAGCCTCATTGGATAATGATGTGAGACTTATTGTCTTCATTTTTAAAGGTAAAACTGGATACTCTGTGAGGGGTTTCCCTTAAAGCATTTCTCAGACTCAAAAGAAAAAAAGAGGATTCAAGGATACAGAAGCGGCCAATCAGGATATAGACAGACAGAACCGATCTAATACAGAATTACCAGTTTGAAATGAGGCAAAGAGTCTGTCTAATCCTGCAGCTCTCTAACGTGCTCTGCTGTCTGTAACCTGGACTGGCCGGAGACTCTATCTAGAAGGCTCCCTGGGACTGATGGGAATTAAGCCAATCCAATGTTTAAAAGTATCAAGCCACATTTTCCATTACCCCCACCCACCCCAGCCCTGCTGTGCTCTGTAGAGACCCTCTCTTTCTCTCCTGTGGCCTGCGCAGAGCAATATGAGACGTCCTGGTCTCCTCCTGTATGTTCCTGTATTGTTGAGACTGTGGGATCAGGGCTGTGATGGATGCTTTGTCTGCTCCTACAGCTGAAATGGCCATTTCCCCCTGAAAAATACAGAGCTTAGCAAGGTCTGCCAGACAATAAGCAGGGAACTTGAGCCCATGCTTATGGCTAAGAGTGTGTATCAGAAGGTGTGTGGGCGGATGTGTGTGTGGTGAGTATCCCATCACTGTGCAGGCAAGTGGAACAGTCGTGTAATCGAGGAGAATGTGACACTCCACCAGGTTTGTCTGCAACAAATAAGAACTCTGATGGCTTGAAACTTGTCCTCAAAAAATCTTTCTCAGATTTCCTCTTCAGATGGTGCTAATACAGTATAAGATGGTTTCCATCAATTTGTGCTTGATAGCCTGTGTTAGAGACTAGTAGAGCCTGCCCGATTTATCAGCAGGCTGATATTATCGGCCGATATTAGGCATTTTCCTGTATCGGCATTTATAATGGCTGATATTGATTTTTTTTTATATTATGCCTTCACAATACAAACAAACAAGGTACAAAATCAAGGCCCATAATGGCCGATAATTGAATAGAAAAAAAACGGACAAAACACCCTTCAACCATGTTATGAGTGTTGGCGTTGCATAGTTTGTCCACCAAAGGGCACTCTACAACGTCCATGTTGGCAACACGTGTTTAGAATAGGGATGCATCGAATCCAGATTTTTGGGTTCTGGATTCGATGCATCCCTATTCTAAACACGTGTTGCCAACATGGACGTTGTAGAGTGCCCTTTGGTGCGAATCCGAAACCGAATCCTACTCCCATCCTCAGTCCATTAACACAGTAAACACATTGATGAAGTAAACAACGTCCACAGCAGTGTATAAAAAAAACATACTGTAAAAAATAAATAAAAAATAGACAACATTATGCCAGGAAGACAAGTGGGAAAAACTATTTTGACAATAACCATATGCTTATCTCAAGGTCCAATCAATATCCAAAATATTAGCCTAGTTGAAGGAGGGGTTCTTCTGGGGGCTGGAGCCCTGCAGCATCTCTCCTCTAGATGTGGTGATCGCCTCCTCCTGCACTCACACACGGTGATCACCTGTGTGATAACAGCGCACCACGGAGGCCCTTCTCAGTGGTGCGCTGAGCCTGCCGCTCGTACTCGTCTCTGGCCCAACGAACCTTCATCTTCATCTCCTCATCCGCTGCCTTGGAACAACACACTGACCGACAAACACACGTCAGACAAATATACTGGTGTCTACTTCTGAGCTGTTGTGGTATTCAAACCTGTTTTGTCGTCTGCTTTTGTGCTGTCTTTCTGTCATTTTCTTTCAAGGTTTTAGTCATTTTATTGTCTTTACGTGTCTTTTACATGTTTTCTGTCTCGCTCCTGCCACTCCTGGTCAACCCCCCTGTCGCTCCTCCTCTCCTCCTGCTTCAATATATGAACAGCTCACTGGCTCTCCTCTGTACGCCGGATCTCCTCCTCGCCCCTCTGCCGCTCCTCCTGCTCACATTTCTGACAAACGGAGGAGAGGAGACCATATCCCGTCACATGCCGCCTGGGTCTTTAGATCCCCAAGAGGACAACAGTGCTGTCCGATGTTGTGTGGCAGCTCTCTGGCTGTGTATGCTTCACAGCTCACTCCAGCTCTTCCATAATTAACCACAAGAACACAGAGCGCATGGCAATTTCAACTAATTAACCCTTGTGTTATCTTCGGGTCGTTCTGACCCATCAGTCATTGTGACCCACCGTCGTATTGCGACAACTTTACCGCATACAAAAACAAAGTGAAGCATTTTCTTTTAACCGTTGGGCTGTCTCAGACCCCCCACATTGCGAAGGTTAAAAGAAAATTATTTTTATTTGTTTTTTTATTGGGTAAAATTGGGTAAACACAACGATGGTTCGTTATGAACCTTTGGGTCATGTGACCCGAAGGCAGCACGAGGGTTAAATCCAATCATTCTGAATTGAGTAATTAAAATCTTTTAATGAAACAGGAACTGGAGGAGTCTAACTTCACTTGATCTCTTAAGTGTGTCGCTGGCCAGAAGCTCTCAGGGATGGAAAGCAACACCCCCTCTCTGATGCCTCAGGCCAGACTGAGCTGAACCCTTATAGATCTAACACATCCAGACTGAGCTGAACCCTTATAGATCTAACACATCCAGACTGAGCTGAACCCTTATAGATCTAACACATCCAGACTGAGCTGAACCCTTATAGATCTAACACATCCAGACTGAGCTGAACCCTTATAGATCTAACACATCCAGACTGAGCTGAACCCTTGTAGATCTAACACATCCAGACTGAGCTGAACCCTTGTAGATCTAACACATCCAGACTGAGCTGAACCCTTGTAGATCTAACACATCCAGACTGAGCTGAACCCTTGTAGATCTAACACATCCAGACTGAGCTGAACCCTTGTAGATCTAACACATCCAGACTGAGCTGAACCCTTGTAGATCTAACACATCCAGACTGAGCTGAACCCTTGTAGATCTAACACATCCAGACTGAGCTGAACCCTTGTAGATCTAACACATCCAGACTGAGCTGAACCCTTGTAGATCTAACACATCCAGACTGAGCTGAACCCTTGTAGATCTAACACATCCAGACTGACACTCCTGTTTGACTATGCATGCACTCCACCTCTCTCAGAGCTCTTTTGGTTCACTCTCGTTTATTTCATTCACTCACTTTCAGAGCCTCCCGGATGTGGTCCTTTTCTGCCTCTTCTTGTTTGGCCGCCTTCCTGTCATCAGTCTCTTCCTTCCATCTGCCGGCCACGAAGCGAGCTTTCTCATTGGCCATGGCGTCTCGAAACTTATTCTCAATTTCCGCCTCCTTTACACGCCTGCGCAGATAAAACAGATCCTCAGAATCACAAGAGGTTCCATCTGACCCAGACAGAAGAACCCTCTGGAGAACACTTCTGTTCCAGATGGAAATATTTCATTCACTATTTCAACGATGGTTCCACAATTATAGGTTTTTACCAAAGAACACAACAGGTATAAAAGGGTATATTTTCCACCAGGGACAGAAGAACCATTCTGTTATCCTTTTTTAAGACAGAGGAGATTGTTGCGTGGGAAATGGACATGTCACACTGTGGATGAGTCATAAGAACCGAGGTGAAATGAGAGCTGCTAATGTGACACCTTCACCAAGCTCTGCTCTCTGCTTCATGCCTTCTGTAGGAAATCAATCCACTCTCCCTCACACACTGTCAGTGTGTGACCAGCTCATTCTGTCTCCTCACTCATCCTTCACATTCTCTCTCCTCTCCTCAGATCTTTAGTCTCTGTCTCATGCTGTCAACACTCCCCTTTCCTGAAAGTCTTTATTGTTGAGTTTGTGAGGAAGAAGTCGCTTCCGGCTCTTTCAGAACAACAAAGTCCAGGAACATCCTGACTCATAGAGGAGACATCTACCAAACAAGATAATAAAGGTTGTCCATTAAACCAGTGAATGTCACAAGAATGATGTTCTAGTGACACAGCATTGTTCTGAATTTAGTCTTGCTTTACCTTAGTGAAGTGTTACTTTTCGGTTCTCTATACTGGCTGTGACAACTGCAGTCAGTCTTTGAGGAAAACAATATATTTTCACCCATTCAATAGCAACTTCATACCTATTGATTCCTGAACAATGTAACTTTAATACTAAATTAGATTTTGGAATCAATTTTATGAGTCCTGTAAAACTTAAAAGATCTTTAAAGCTTTCACGCCTGTCAAACCACCACAATAAGAAATTGTCAGGAAGGTAACAATGTTTTCTAAAAGTACAGATGCATTTACATTCTGTTATTGGTGACACATCCACTTCCCTGTAAGTGTACTGCAGGTTAGAGCCCATCACCCACACCTCCCCGTCCACGCCCAGCAGCCAGCTGCTGCCTCGCTGCTGGCCTGCGCACATCACGCACACACACACACACCACACACACACCACACACACCCACACACCAGACACACACACACCACACACACCACACACACACACCCACACACCAGACACACACACACCACACACACCACACACACACACACACACCAGACACACACACACCACACACACACCCACACACCAGACACACACACACCACACACACACCCACACACCAGACACACACACACCACACACACACCCACACACCACACACACACACACCACACACACACACACCAGACACACACACACCACACACACCACACACACACCCACACACCACACACACACACACCACACACACACCCACACACCAGACACACACACACCCCACACACCACACACACACCCACACACCAGACACACACCCACACACCAGACACACACACACACACCACACACACACACACACACCACACACACACACACCACACACACACCAGACACACACACACCACACACACACACAACACACCACACACACACACACACACCACACACACACCAGACACACACACACCACACACACACCCACACACACCACACACACACCCACACACCAGACACACACACACCACACACACCACACACACACCCACACACCAGACACACACACACCACACACACCACACACACCACACACACACCCACACACCAGACACACACACACCACACACACCACACACACACCCACACACCAGACACACACACACCACACACACCACACACACCACACACACACCCACACACCAGACACACACACACCACACACACACACACACACCAGACACACATACACCACACACACACACCACACACCAGACACACATACACCACACACACACCCACACACCAGACACACATACACCACACACACACCCACACACCAGACACACACACACCACACACACCACACACACACCCACACACCAGACACACACCCACACACCAGACACACACACACACACCACACACACACACACCACACACACACCAGACACACACACACCACACACACACACAACACACCACACACACACACACCACACACACACCCACACACCAGACACACACACACACCACACACACACACACCACACACACACCAGACACACACACACCACACACACACCCACACACACCACACACACACCCACACACCAGACACACACACACCACACACACCACACACACACCCACACACCAGACACACACACACCACACACACCACACACACCACACACACACCCACACACCAGACACACACACACCACACACACACACACACACCAGACACACATACACCACACACACACACCACACACCAGACACACATACACCACACACACACCCACACACCAGACACACATACACCACACACACACACCACACACCACACACACATACACCACACACACACCCACACACCAGACACACACACACCACACACACACACACACACACACACACCAGACACACATACACCACACACACACACCACACACCACACACACACACACCACACACACACCCACACACCAGACACACACACCACACACACACACACACACCACACACACACACACCACACACACACCCACACACCAGACACACACACACCACACACACACACACACACCAGACACACATACACCACACACACACACCAGACACACATACACCACACACCCACACACCAGACACACATACACCACACACACACACCACACACCAGACACACATACACTACACACACATACACCACACACACACCACACACCACACACACACACACCACACACACACCCACACAAATATTCAGTCCCCATAGAAGCACATCAGTGTGAATATGTTTATATCCTCCTCAGACGGAGAATTTCAGGTTACCACGGAGACATGTTCTGGCACCTTGTACTCCAGACAAACAGAACTGAGGGAGCAGGAGGATCAAGGCTGCTGCACAGAAACATCCCAGAAACCTGCATCTCTGTCTGTCAGCTGCATCATTTACCCTCCCAAGGAGTCACATTCATCTGAACCCTCTTCAGTTGAGAATACAGATGAATGGGAGCTGGTGGCCCAGGGCTGAGTATGAGGTGTTCCAACATGCCAGGCTACGGATGCCGTCTCCTCAGCCTGTTTCTGGGTCCTGGTTTCTTTTTATGCAAGTCAGAAACATCGATTGGTAAATCAATTAATGGTTTATGATTTGTATGCAACCTACAGTATAATAACATAATGGTTGCTGCATGAGGACTGCTGTAGTACCAGTTTAACAGGATCTTGTAGAACAGAACGTGTTTCTGTTCCTCGCTCAGCTTCACCAGCAGCTGTGGCTCAATGTGCATGTCGTGCAGAATCTGCTGCATCATGGTGCCACTCAGAGACGCACTGAACAGGAGACAGGCTGGACAGGAGACAGTAGAGACAGGATGGACAGGAGACAGTAGAGACAGGCTGGACAGGAGACCGTAGAGACAGGCTGGACAGGAGACAGTAGAGACAGGCTGGACAGGAGACAGTAGAGAGAGGCTGGACAGGAGACAGTAGAGACAGGCTGGACAGGAGACAGTAGAGAGAGGCTGGACAGGAGACAGTAGAGACAGGCTGGACAGGAGACAGTAGAGACAAGCTGGACAGGAGACAGTAGAGACAGGCTGGACAGGAGACAGAGCTACCAGATGGTTTGGGTTGGTTAGCAGATGCGGCTGTAGAGATAGATCAAAGACAAGATATACTTTGATATTTAAAGCACCTTGAATAGTTTGCTGTCCTCTGGTTCTCTGTGCGTCTAGGATGGTTGCCGTTTGGCCAGGAGTTGAGTATGAATGCTGGTGTTCCTTCTGTTCAGGAATTTGGCAGAGCAATCTGTTGTGTTCGCTACATCACTGCCAAGGCATTCCTGAAAACAGTCTCTCCCATTCAACTGTTCTTCAGATGCTAAAAAAGTATTTATTCCAGGTTGATCATTCTCTCTCTCTGTCTGGCTTTCTGATCTGTGTATGATCTCTCTCTCATCACCCCTGTCTTCTGTCACTCCTCTGAATTCTTATTTAGTTGAAGCCTCTTTCTGCTATTTCCCTTTTCATTCTGCTAGCTTCTCTCTCTCTCCTTCTCTCTGTCAGTTTCTTCTGCTTCTCCTCCTGCAGGGCACAGGTGGATCTGATCTGGCCGTCTGGATCTGACAGGCCCACAAACGGTCAGTGTGGCAGTATTTGTGTGTGTGAATGTGTGTGTGTGTGTGAGAGAGATTGTGTGTGTGTATGTGTGTGTTATCTGACCTGCCCTCTTAGCAACCCCCTTCATCCAGTGTGTAACATTATCTCTCAAACTCACCTTGCTGTTACAAAGATAATACACTGCCTGTTCACACACACACACACACACACACACACACACACACACACACACACACACACACACACAGTTATCTCATGCCAGCAGGTAGCATGTTGCTCATTACATAGCATTGCTGTGTAGCCATGTAATACTCACACTGTTTTCAGTTTGGTTCCACCCTCTGCTGGAAAAGACCCTGCTCTGAATAGACACTGAACAGGGGAGTATATGTAGGTCTGACGGTACCTTTCTATGAGGGGCCGTGAGGGACATTATTCAGAATACCCTCTCACACACACTACTGAAATGCTCTCACACACACTACTGAACAGCTCTCACACACACATATGAAAAGCTCTCATACACAAATGAAAATTTCAGTTAAAACGGAAGGTGTTTCAGTTGAAATGGAAGGTGTTGCAGTTGAAACGGAAGGTGTCTCAGATGAAACGGAAGGTGCCTCAGATGAAACGGAAGGTGCACAAGGATGTCAGCTCAACCATGTGCTCAACAGCCCTCAAGCAATTTAGCCGAAGCAACGGCGTTACTCAACATATTGGCCTCAGCGGAGACAATCAGAACACTGTCTAACGCCTGGGATACACTGGCTGCGTAGCGCCTGGAAGCGCCGTGCAGCGCCACCATCGGCTACGATCGGCTACGACTGAGCAAAAGCTGTTCAGGTGGCTGAGCGGTTATGGAGTCGGGCTAGTAATCTGAAGGTTACCCGTTCTATTTCCGGCTGTGCCAAATGACGTTGTGTCCTTGGGCAAGGCACTTCACCCTGCTTGCCTCGGGGGGAATGTCCCTGTACTTACTGTAAGTCGCTCTGGATAAGGGCGTCTGCTAAATGACTAAATGTAAATGACTAAATGTACTCTGAGCTTTCCTTTACACTGACATGGTACATACCCATGGCATTGGCTATATCCCAGCATTGATCCTTATCTAGCCTACGTTGTTCTTGTAAAATTGTTGCTGGGGGTCATACAACTCCCTGTGCTTTTCAACTTCGAGAAATAATTTGATGTCGTCCATCTCCTTGAACTTCTCGCTGATTTTAGAAATCGACTTGGGGGTTCTCTCTCGGTAGGCTATGTCTGCGTGTGTGTTGTCTGCAACGCGTGACAACTCGTTTGTCTCAAACAAACAAAACAACTACGGGCATGCCAGCTCAACAGATCAATCCGTTTATTTTCATTCATTTTCATGACGATAACCACATGTAAAGGCCGTTCGTTACCAACATTGTGTAGTTAGGTTTAATATAGGGTGACCAGACGTCCCGGACATGTCCTCTTTTTGAGACCTAAAAAATGCGTCCGGCAGGGATTCAAAAATTGTCTGGGGTTTTGCCTCGATATCTGTGTTTCTCTGGGGCTTTCAAAAACTATTAAGCCATTACAAGTTTTGGAAAGGGTATCTGCATTACGTTCCACCTTCTTGCGCGAGCTCTGACTGTTGAAAGAACTGTCAATTTGATCAGATAGTGCAGCATGCAATACACGACCAGCACCCCCCCCCCCCCCCCCCCCCCCCCCCTAGTCTACTCTACAATTAATGTATGGCGGCTATGCAGTATCGGGGCGACCTGGAAGGCCAGGTATCAAATTGGTCACATCACTGGATCCCTGTCTGGCCTTATGTTCATGAAGCAAGTTGCGAAAGCATCTATACAATGATCCTAGTAGATTACTCACATCACTATCATCATGATCACATCTGGACACAGCAAGAAATGCAGATTGAGTTTGTGTATGATCACCAAGCTCTCTATAAAGCCTCTCCTGACAGAAATTGTTGGACTCCTCACTTTGCAATGACTCAATGCATTGCAGAGCACTAGTAAAAAAACGTACAATATCCTCTTCATTGCCTCTCACCTCAAAAAATAAAGTTTGGACGTAAAAAAAAAAAAGGATTAGGTGAACATGCATTGTGGTTGAAGTACTACTTCAAATCCAGTAAAAGCACATGCACTTCCTGGTGTGGACTTCCTGTTTACTTCAGTTGAAAGGAAGGCCTTCCTTTTTAATTGTAATGCTCATATTCACCACTGAACTGTTATATTCCACAATATTATGCAAGAGGATTTCAGATGTGTATATGAGCACATTTCACTAGTGTGTGTGAGAGCTTTTCAGTAGTGTGTGTTAGAGCATTTCAGTAGTGTGTGTGAGAGCATTTCAGTAGTGTGTGTGAGAGCTTTTCAGTAGTGTGTGTGAGAGCATTTCAGTAGTGTGTGTGAGAGCACACCATCTCTCTCTCACACCATCTCTCTCACTCTACCTCTCTTACTCTACCTCTCTCTTACTCTACCTCTCTCTCACACCATCTCTCTCACTCTACTTCTCTTACTCTACCTCTCTCTTACTCTACCTCTCTCTCACTCTACCTCTTTCTCACTCTACCTCTCTCACTCTACCTCTCTTACTCTACCTCTCTCTTACTCTACCTATCTCTCACACCCTACCTCTCTCTCACCCTACCTCTCTCTTACTCTACCTCACTCTACCTCTCTCACACCATCTCTCTCACTCTACCTCTCTCTCACACCCTCCCTCTCTCTCACTCTACCACTGTCTCTTTTGTCTGTCTATCCTTGTAAATTCACAGATCTTAATGGAAATCTTCTTGGTCCCATAACCAAGTTACTGCTCTTCACCCTTCTCCAGTGCCAGATGTGCACTCCAACCTGCTGGCCAGAACAAAGGGAACCCTGGGAGAAAAAAGAGAGGGAGAGAGAGGTGGTAAGACAATTGTGTAAGACACACACACCCCGACCACACACACACCCCTACCACACACACACCCCTACCACACACACCCCTACCAGACATACACCCCTACCACACACACCCCTATCAGACACAGCTCTACCACACACAGCCCTACCACACACACACCCCTAGCAGACACACCCCTACCACACACAGCCCTACCACACACAGCCCTACCACACACACCCCTAGCAGACACACCCCTACCACACACACCCCTAGCAGACACACCCCTACCACACACAGCCCTACCACACACAGCCCTACCACACACACCCCTACCACACACAGCTCTACCACACACAGCAAGGACTTCTATGGCGTTCCATCTGGTGAGCCATCCAACCACGGTGGTTATTCACGTAACCATTCAGTTCAGTGTAGACGTCCATTAAACAAACAACCATTATCCCACCGGTGTAATAATTATGTTGAACAGCGTGAGTCATTATGAAATTTAATTAATGAACAACAAAATCCTGTCAGGGCAGCTCTAGAGGAGACTGGGGCTAGTCTCAGTCCCCATGTTGATTCATGGTGGGCTGTTGTGAATGAAAGATAAAGAAAAATGAACTGCTCCCACTGAACATCCCTGCCTGGTACTGCTACATTCCTGCAGGTTGTCCCTGCCTGGTACTGCTACATTCCTGCAGGTTATCCATGCCTGGTACTGCTACATTCCTGCAGGTTGTCCCTGCCTGGTACTGCTACATTCCTGCAGGTTGTCCCTGCCTGGTACTGCTACATTCCTGCAGGTTATCCATGCCTGGTACTGCTACATTCCTGCAGGTTATCCATGCCTGGTACTGCTACATTCCTGCAGGTTATCCATGCCTGGTACTGCTACATTCCTGCAGGTTATCCATGCCTGGTACTGCTACATTCCTGCAGGTTATCCATGCCTGGTACTGCTACATTCCTGCAGGTTGTCCCTGCCTGGTACTGCTACATTCCTGCAGGTTGTCCCTGCCTGGTACTGCTACATTCCTGCAGGTTGTCCCTGCCTGGTACTGCTATATTCCTGCAGGTTATCCCTGCCTGGTACTGCTATATTCCTGCAGGTTATCCCTGCCTGGTACTGCTACATTCCTGCAGGTTGTCCCTGCCTGGTACTGCTACATTCCTGCAGGTTATCCATGCCTGGTACTGCTACATTCCTGCAGGTTGTCCCTGCCTGGTACTGCTACATTCCTGCAGGTTGTCCCTGCCTGGTACTGCTACATTCCTGCAGGTTATCCATGCCTGGTACTGCTACATTCCTGCAGGTTATCCATGCCTGGTACTGCTACATTCCTGCAGGTTATCCATGCCTGGTACTGCTACATTCCTGCAGGTTATCCATGCCTGGTACTGCTACATTCCTGCAGGTTATCCATGCCTGGTACTGCTACATTCCTGCAGGTTGTCCCTGCCTGGTACTGCTACATTCCTGCAGGTTGTCCCTGCCTGGTACTGCTACATTCCTGCAGGTTGTCCCTGCCTGGTACTGCTATATTCCTGCAGGTTATCCCTGCCTGGTACTGCTATATTCCTGCAGGTTATCCCTGCCTGGTACTGCTACATTCCTGCAGGTTATCCATGCCTGGTACTGCTACATTCCTGCAGGTTATCCATGCCTGGTACTGCTACATTCCTGCAGGTTATCCATGCCTGGTACTGTGTCCTGTTTGGACAAACTCTAATTAGTTGCTTTTTACAGAAAAGGAATCTGAGGGCTGCATATTTTAGATTAGGTTATGTTCTTGGGTTAAGGTTAGCAACTGTTAGGTTATGGGGTTGGGTTCAGGTTTGGTATTGGTTGGTTTTGGGGTTGGGTTCAGGTTATCTAAACAGCAGTACTGATATCCTCCACCAGGGATCACTGTGTGCCAATGCAGCAGTACTAGGACAACAGACCCACCATCTCCACATCTGAAACCAGGACTAGCAGCAAAGCCAGATCCAGGCTGACTCCACCTTCACTCCTCTGCAGGACATCCCTGTCCCTCTCTCCTCTCTCCTTGTCTTTCTCTCCTCTCTCCATGTCCCTCTCTCCTCTCTCCTTGTCTCTCTCTCCTCTCTCCCTGTCCCTCTCTCCTCTCTCCTTGTCTCTCTCTCCTCTCTCCCTGTCCCTCTCTCCTTGTCTCTCTCTCTCTCCTCTCTCCCTGTCCCTCTCTCCTCTCTCCTTGTCTTTCTCTCCTCTCTCCCTGTCCCTCTCTCCTTGTCTCTCTCTCCTCTCTCCTTGTCTCTCTCTCCTTGTCTCTCCGTGTCCCTCTCTCCTCTCTCCTTGTCCCTCTCTCCTGTCTCCTTGTCTCTCTCTCCTTGTCCCTCTCTCCTCTCTCCTTGTCTCTCTCTCCTCTCTCCTTGTCTCTCTCTCCTTGTCCCTCTCTCCTCTCTCCTTGTCTCTCTCTCCTCTCTCCTTGTCTCTCTCCCCTCCCATTCCTCTTTATATCTACTGCTGAGGCGGGCTGCTGTACCTGCCTCTGTGCTGAGGCAGGCTACTTGGGAAGAGGAATGTCAGGTGAAGATGAGAGAGATGTGGAGTGTGATCAATTCCTTTGAACTGGAGATGAGGCCCTGGGAGAGAAGGTGGGGAGAGAGAGATAGAAAGATAGTGGGAGCCAGAGACATAATGCACACATGCAGTTTAATTTATTCACACATTTTTTCCCATCCCCCTTATCCACAATCCCTAGCTCTAGTATATACCCGCCCTCCTCACAATCACACACTCCTGAACACTTAAATACCCCTCCTCAGACACACACACAAAAGTTTACATCCAGCTGTTTCCAGGAGAGCGCAGCATCGCCTCTGCGCTTCTCAGGATGAAAGGGTCCTGAAAGCCAGTCCCTCCAGCCCCCGCGAGGAAGGGGCCAGCGAGGCAGGGGCCAGCGAGGCAGGGGCCAGCGAGGCAGGGGCCAGCGAGGCAGGGGGCAGCGAGGCAGGGGCCAGCGAGGCAGGGGCCAGCGAGGCAGGGGCCAGCGAGGCAGGGGCCAGCGAGGCAGGGGCCTGTCATTAGCAGTGCTGAGACACCGGGGCGGCCCATTGGCCTGCTCTGTCATTAGCAGTGCTGAGACTGGCTGAATGTTGCCAGTTCGATTCCTGGCCGTGCCAAATGACGTTGTGTCCTTGGGCAAGGCACTTCACCCTACTTGCCTCGGGGGGAATGTCCCTGTACTTACTGTAAGTTTACATTTACATTTACATTTAGTCATTTAGCAGACGCTCTTATCCAGAGCGACTTACAGTAAGTACAGGGACATTCCCCCGAGGCAAGTAGGGTGAAGTGCCTTGCCCAAGGACACAACGTCATTTGACACGGCTGGGAATCGAACCAGCGACCTTCTGATTACTAGCCCGATTCTCTAACCGCTCAGCCACCTGACTCCCGTATAAGTTGCTCTGGACAAGAGCGTCTGCTAAATGACTAAATGTAAATGTAAATGAGACACCGGGGCGGCCCATTGGCCTGCTCTGTCATGTGACAAGGACTTCTGAAGAGCAGCAGGACCACTGGGGGGCGACCAAAGGGATTGTTGTCACGGAGACAGGCAACCCTCACATCACTACCTGCACTGGTGCCCACAGATTCACGTTTTGTCGTGTGTGAATACAGTACAATTTACTGTACTTAATGACATATGGTTATGGTAATTTACTGTTACTTTGACATATGGTTAAAGTAATTTACAGGACTTTGATAGGTTCTCATTCTGAGAGTTGTAAATATTAGAAATTACCTCCGGCAGCTATCACCATGGTGACAACACAATATCGACGCTCAAGGAAAAACCTTTCCTAGAGGACAACAGACAGCTCCATGAACACACATCGTACATTACTAATGAACACTTATTACACCTGTTATACATGATAGGATTAATGGACGTGTTTGTCGCGTCAACGTTACACATACAGAAATCTGCGTTGATCAGGGGACTTGAGCCAGTTCTGATAACTTGTGTTATTGTTGGAAATGCAACACGAAACACAAGAGCTGTCAATATTCACGTATGAGTTTGAGGTAATTAGTGTAAGCGAGAGTTGAGAATGTTCAATTATGAAAATATAAGATATTTAAATTATACGTTAGTGAAAGTGCCACTATGTTGCAACCCTTCACTAAGCCCCTGTGGGTACCAGTGATGATTCTGCTGGGAGACGGGAACCAGAACCAGACCTGCCTGTTGGTCAAACTGCAGGGAGAACCAGACCTGCCTGGTGGTCAGACTGCAGGGAGAACCAGACCTGTCTGGTGGTCAGACTGCAGATTCAGGAGAAACAGTCAAGGACAACATTCACTCTGGCATTAACAGCACATGTAGCTCACCAAATCCACAGTATAGACTCTGGCAAGATCTGAACTACAACCCTGGGTTAAACTTTCTCTTGAACTTGCTTTCAAATATTTCCTTTAGATTCCAGGATTGCTGTCCAACAAGTCTCTTCCTGAATCTCTAGGTCGCTTTGAATAAAAGCAGCTGCTAAATGAACACATCAGTGTAATATTAGATTTGGTTTGAGTGGTGAGCTTGAAGGCTGACAACTAAAACTGTTGCATAAACAGCAAAGGTTACGTTTTGGGAGTTGTGCAGTGGCCGGTGTTCTATTTAGGGATGCACCGAATCCAGATTTTTGGGGTTCGGCCGAATAATGAATCCACTGGTTAAGATTTGGTCAAATCTGAAACCGAATACCGAATCCTATTCCCGTCCTCAGTCCATTAACACAGTAAACACATTAATGAAGTAAACAAAGTCGTATTTTTCATTTTATTTTATTTTAACTGTAAAAATGAATAGGCAACATAATGCCAGGAAGACAAGTGGGAAAAACTATTTTGACAAATACCATATGCCTATGTTTACCCTATCTGAAGATCCAATCAATATCCAACATATTAGCCTTTTAGATTTCTTGAATTTCTTTCGGATGTGTCATACGCAAATGTTTTAAATGCGGAGATGTTGTGTATTGTTTAGGGTCCTTGCCACCACGAGACAAATCGGCTTTGCAAATTAAACATATAGCTTGACTTGGATCGCCTTCTTTGACTGAAAGTACTGCCAAACAACACTTTTTCTGCTCACAAGTTCCATTTTCACTTTCTCTCAGCCTACTGCATTGAACGGTCCACTTACGTAAACACCTTCCCGTAATCAACGGCGGCGTCATTACGTCGACCAGTGTATCGTGCATAGTGCAAGCGTAGGGTTTGGGTTCGGTGGAAAAAAACTCTAAGGTTCGGCCGAAACCGAACCTTGTCAAAAAGCCCAATATTCAGCCGAATCCGAAACCGAATCCTGGATTCGGTGCATCCCTAGTTCTATTCAATACTAAGTGTACTCCAGCCTGACTAACACAAGCCTGACTAACACAAGCCTGACTAACACACACACATGCGTTTGAAGAGTTTATGCATGTCATCCCACAGGCTGTTCTCAGGACCTGAAGACAGATGACAGGCAGGTACTTTACTGGAAGCTTGTCTGGGAGACAGACTCACAGACTACCTGTCTGAGAGCTAGCACTAAGATTAGGAAAAGAGAGAGAAGGTAAGGGGGCAGTCTGAGTTGCTGGGAGGTCCAGCCAGGCGAGCGTGACAGATGCACACAGCTGAACGTCTCAGGTCACATGACTCTCACAGATGATAGTCTGGTGTGTGTGATGGGGAGCAGGGAGGTCAGGGTTGAGTCCAAGGTGAGCTTGTCCATAGTAGACTCAGAAGTGATGATGCGCTCAGCTCTTCAGTGACAAGTGCAGCCTCTTCCTGCCAGTCCTGGAGCCTCCCCCCTCCCAGCCTCCACCCTCCAAGGTCTCCCCCCTCCCACCCTCCAACCTCGAAGGCCTCCACCCTCCCAGTCTTCAGCCTCCCAGACCTAATTGGGCTGAGTGGATGAGGCCTGATGCTGGGTGGAGATGAGTACGTTGTGTGAAGGCCAACATACACACAGCCATGGCCCAGCACTTCAGAGGACAGGGCTGTCATTAAGCCAAGCCACTTCCTCTGCAGTTTCCCACAATTATTTTATTCTTTGATTTTATGGACAGAAGTACAGTTCTCAGGATGGTACACCAGAGTCACCTCAAACACAGTGCTGGTTCTTTGAATTCCATACTGGGTTATTAGATTTCAGCCAGAAGCTTGGCTCAGAATTGTTCAGTGTCTTTGATATATATACTGATAGATATACTGATAATTCATAAACGTACTGATGGATGTATTGATATATTCTGAATGTACTGATAGATGATAGATGTATTGATCGATTCTAAATGTATAGGTAGATGATAGAGTATGCTTTAAGAGCTTTCTCTCCAATTTCTCACTGAAAAGGAACACTTTCCTCCCATCAGGGGGCTGTGGCAGGGTGTGTTTGTGTGGTGTGTTTGTGTGTTGTGTGTATGTGTGGTTTGCATGTGTGTGTGTGTGTGTGAAAGGGGGTGATTGTTTACTTGACTGTGTAAGCATTGTATGGGCTTAGCTTCTGTTTATGCTCCTTTGATAGTATGAGCTGCTGTCAATATCTTGCCTGTCAGCAGCCTAGAAAGATCCAAATGCACTGCTTGCGGTTTTGCAGAAATATATTTTTGTTGTGTTAAATATATGGAGGACAGGAAGACGTCTCTACTCACCAGTCCCCTGTGGATAAAAGAAAGAATAACTGACTGAAATCATGATGGAAATCTGTGACTATTGGTGTCTCATTAACATGCCAATCATCTCAATTTAGAACTGAAGCCAACTTTCACTTGGAGACGATGACAGCGCTACAGCAGCAGAGATCCCTGGTCCTCCTGGTCTCTGGTCCTCCTGGTCTCTGGTCCTCCTGGTCTCTGGTCCTCCTGGTCCTCCTAGTCCTCCTGGTATCTGGTCCTCCTGGTCTCTGGTCCTCCTGGCCTCTGGTCCTCCTGGTCCTCCTGGTCTCTGGTCCTCCTGGTGTCTGGTCCTCCTGGTCTCTGGTCCTCCTGGTGTCTGGTCCTCCTGGTCTCTGGTCCTCTTGGTCCTCCTGCTGTCTGGTCCTCCTGGTCTCTGGTCCTCCTGGTCTCTGGTCCTCCTGGTGTCTGGTCCTCCTGGTCTCTGGTCCTCTTGGTCCTCTGGGTGTCTGGTCCTCCTGGTGTGTGGTCCTCCTGGTACTCCTGGTCTCTGGTCCTCATGGTGTCTGGTCCTCCTGGTCTCTGGTCCTCCTGGTGTCTGGTCCTCCTGGTCTCTGGTCCTCCTGGTCTCTGGTCCTCTTAGTCCTCCTGCTGTCTGGTCCTCCTGGTCTCTGGTCCTCCTGGTCTCTGGTCCTCCTGGTGTCTGGTCCTCCTGGTCTCTGGTCCTCTTGGTCCTCCTGCTGTCTGGTCCTCCTGGTTTCTGGTCCTCTTCGTCTCTGGTCCTCTTGGTCCTCCTGGTGTCTGGTCCTCCAGGTGTCTGGTCCTCCTGGTCTTTGGTCCTCCTGGTGTCTGGTCCTCCTGGTCTCTGGTCCTCTTGGTCTTCCTGGTGTCTGGCCCTCCTGGTCTCTGGTCCTCTTGGTCCTCCTGGTGTCTGGTCCTCCTGATGTCTGGTCCTCCTGGTCCTTCTGATGTGTGCAGGACAGGAAATGGTGATGGTGGTTGCAGAGCGTCCCAGCAGGCCCCAGCGAGGTCCTGACAGGCTGCATGGAGAACGGCCTGTTGGCAAGAGTAAGCAGAGACCCCAGCAGAGCGTGAGGTCAGGACCACAATCTGTGTCGTGGGCTGGTTTGAAGTCCCAGAAGATTGTGGGGCCTTGGCCTGCACTTGCCCTGACAATCATAGCCCCCCTCAAGGGAGTGTGGAAGGAGGGATGCCCTGCTGAAAGCACAGCCTCGTTACTGGTCTGCCTACAGCTGCCTTGCTGCTGCCACTCCTGTACACCTCACTTCGTGTGTGTGTGTTTGGGTAAGGATGTGTGTGTGTGTGTGTGTGTGTATGGGTATGTGTGTGAGTATGTGTGTGTGTGTCTATGGGTATGTGTGTGTGGGTGTGTGTGTGTGCGCGTGTGTGTGTGAGTGTGTGTGTGTGAGTATGTGTGTGGGTGTATGGGTATGTGTGTGTGAGGGTATGTATGTTGCTGGGTGTGTGTGCTATCAGACATCTGGACATGAGAGGATATTCCTGTGATATTTCAAATGTCCATGCAGTTCTCTCTCAGTTATGTTCACCCTAACCAGCTCCTGGAGTGTGTGTGTGTGTGTGAGAGAAGGAGAGGGAGAGAGAGAGAGAGAGAGAAGGAGAGGGAGAGAGAGGGAGAGAGAGGGAGAGAGAGAAGGAGAGAGAGAGAGATAGGAAGAGAGAGAGGGAGAGAAAGAGAAATAGAGGGAGAGAGGGAGAGTCAGTTCAGAATCAGAGAGGCTTATGTTGATAGATGAATATAATTCTCATACTATGTGTGCCTGTTATCATTTGTGCATGTGTACATGCAAATTAATGTGTACTTGTGCATAATTGTGTATGTACAAGTACATACACAATTTTTTATAGTAGTGTGTGTGGCAACTTTCATTTAATGTGAGTGTACTTATTCTTCATCTGCATAAGAGTTAATCCCAACTGCAGTGGTTGTTTCTCCCGAGAGAACTGAAAATGGCTGATGAACGCTGGAAATAAATGGTGATGATAAAGTATGTGGGGGTCAGATGGCTGGGCAGTTAGGGAATCGGGCTACCAATCAGAAGGTTGCCTGGTAGTGTCAAATGATGTTGTGTCCCTGGGCAAGGCACTTCACCCTACTTGCCTCGGAGGAATGTCCCTGTACTTACTGTAAGTCGCTCTGGATAAGAGCGTCTGCTAAATGACTAAATGTAAAATGTAAGTATAGTTCTATTGCTGATGATTTAATACTTATCTTACGAAACACCAGAGAACATATGAATAATAAGCAAACTTCACACTGTACCTTTCTGCTCTCATGAATAACATCGCCTGACATACATTTACTGACCCAGTCTTCCCTCTCTCCCCCTCTTTCTATTGCTACCCCTCACTCCGCACCCCCTCCCCCTCCCCCCGGATCCAACCCTTGGTACAGCAGCCTGGAGCCTGTGAGTTACATAGCAATGCATCTATGCATCAACTTTTCAAACTGGCCTGTTTCTCTCTCCTCCCTCTCTGCACTCTCTTTCTCCTCCCTCTCTGCACTCTCTCTCTCCTTCCTCTCTGCACTCTCTCTCTCTCTCTCTCTCTCTCTCTCTCTGTTCTCTCTCTCCTCCCTCTCTGCACTCTCTGTCTCTCTCTCTCTGTTTTCTGTCTCCTCCCTCTGCACTCTCTCTCTCTCTCCCTGCACTCTCTCTCTCTCTCTCTCTCTCTCTCTCTCTCTCTCTCTCTCTCTCTCTCTCTCTCTCTCTCTCTCTCTCTCTCTCTCTTTCTGTTCGCTCTCCTCCCTCTCTGCACTCTCTCTCTCTCCTTCCTCTCCTTCCTCTCTCTCTCTCTATCTCTCTCACTGTTCTCTCTCTCCTTCCCTCTCTGCACTCTCTCTCTCTCTCTCTCTCTCTCTCTCTCTCTCTGTTCGCTCTCCTCCCTCGCTGCACTCTTTCTTTCTGCACCATCACAGACAAGAAAGGAGTAGACAGAACCAGAATGAGATCTGGAAAGAATCTTCACTGAGATAAAGTTGATTACCGTATGCACCTTCTTGCCATAGTAAAATCCTTGTTTGTGCAAATTTACTTGGCGAATAAATCTGATTCTGATTGTGTAAGTACTCTGGCTGTATAAGTAAATATCAATGCACACAATGTCCCCATCTTTACAGTACTGATGCTGACATTCCTATTCTGTTCTTCAGACAATTACCTGCCATTTTTTACCAACACCAAAAAGAGCGATCTCTGAGATATTTCCTTTTTTTCCCCCAAATACATTTCTCCAGCTCCTGGACTGGACCACTGCCATCTCTCAGAAACAGAAGTCAAAACAAAGCTGTACAGCGGATGGTATCTGGGTGTGAGAGATAGAGCCAAGAATAAGTGTGAATATGATATTTGAACTAATTAGCACGGTTAGAATGATTTCCTGGGCTGCACAGACAGCTTGATCTATAAAGTTCCTTCTCAGCAAATAAGTAAATGTTTACATCACATGCATGGATGCTTGCTGGAAAACATACATTTTGAGTAAAGTCTTTAGCGTATGAGGCTGTCTCATAGCACCAACATCTGTTTCTCTCTGTCCTGCTGCAGGAGAATAACACGCTCCAGCCATCTGCAGAGACTCTTCTGATGGTACACCTGCAGAGACTCTGTATGGTACACCTGCAGAGTCTTTGCTGATGGTACACCTGCAGAGTCTTTGCTGATGGTACACCTGCAGAGTCTCTGCATGATACACCTGCAGAGTCTCTGCATGGTACACCTGCAGAGTCTCTGTATGGTACACCTGCAGAGACTCTGTATGGTACACCTGCAGAGTCTCTGTATGGTACACCTGCAGAGACTCTGCTGATGGTACACCTGCAGAGTCTCTGTATGGTACACCTGCAGAGTCTCTGTATGGTACACCTGCAGAGACTCTGTATGGTACACCTGCAGAGACTCTGTATGGTACACCTGCAGAGTCTCTGCTGATGGTACACCTGCAGAGACCTGCAGAGTCTTTGCTGATGGTACACCTGCAGAGACTCTGTATGGTACACCTGCAGAGACTCTGTATGGTACACCTGCAGAGACTCTGTATGGTACACCTGCAGAGACTCTGTATGGTACACCTGCAGAGACTCTGTATGGTACACCTGCAGAGTCTTTGCTGATGGTACACCTGCAGAGACTCTGTATGGTACACCTGCAGAGACTCTGTATGGTACACCTGCAGAGTCTTTGCTGATGGTACACCTGCAGAGACTCTGTATGGTACACCTGCAGAGACTCTGTATGGTACACCTGCAGAGACTCTGTATGGTACACCTGCAGAGACTCTGTATGGTACACCTGCAGAGACTCTGTATGGTACACCTGCAGAGTCTTTGCTGATGGTACACCTGCAGAGACTCTGTATGGTACACCTGCAGAGACTCTGTATGGTACACCTGCAGAGTCTTTGCTGATGGTACACCTGCAGAGACTCTGTATGGTACACCTGCAGAGACTCTGTATGGTACACCTGCAGAATCTTTGCTGATGGTACACCTGCAGAGTCTCTGCATGGTACACCTGCAGAGTCTCTGCATGATACACCTGCAGAGTCTCTGCTGATGGTACACCTGCAGAGTCTTTGCTGATGGTACACCTGCAGAGTCTCTGCTGATGGTACACCTGCAGAGTCTCTGCTGATGATACACCTGCAGAGTCTCTGCTGATGGTACACCTGCAGAGTCTCTGCTGATGGTACACCTGCAGAGTCTCTGCATGGTACACTTTCAGAGTTTCTGCTGATGGTACACTTGCAGAGTCTCTGCATGGTACACTTGCAGAGTCTCTGCTGATGGTACACCTGCAGAGTCTCTGCATGGTACACTTTCAGAGTTTCTGCTGATGGTACACTTGCAGAGTCTCTGCATGGTACACTTGCAGAGTCTCTGCTGATGGTACAACAGATGATTCCGTAGCAGCAGGCGTAGCAAGAGTGGTAGGTACTTTACTGAAGTTAAAGGGGAAATTGCAGTATAGTAGAATATACTACACAGTACTCTGTGGTCTCCAATGTAAAATTGACTACAGTAGAACATACTATATTTCTGTAGAACACTGATAGGGTTCTGCACAAAGAACAGAGAATCAAGTCAATGTAAATGTTTTGGTAATTTCCCCCAAATGAAACTAAAAGAGAAATGGAGGTGAAGGGAGCCGTGTCTGATTCACATGAGGATTGAGGGTTAGGGTTTGGGGAGAGGAGGTCTGATCTGGTCCTCCCAGCTGTGTTAGTGTGGGGGCTGGCATTGTGCAAATTGTGCAGGGGGGATTTCAGTCCCCCCAGCCCTTCAAGTATGAATTCTGATGAAGATGTAAAACTGGCTGACTTGCATGTTTATTCTCTAAAGCCTCTGCATTTACGGCTTTTATTTTCCATAAGTGGGTGTACCATGGTCCCTCCCCTGCTCATCACGGAGAATGAGAGGGCTCACTCCAGGAAGCACTATGAATTTTTCTGAGTGGGCCGCTTTCATCAAACGTGTCGCAGAATACATTTTATGAAAATGAGCCTCCATAAGGAAAAGTAACAAAGACAATGAAGTGAACAATCTCACTGCAGACAGGAAACGTGTCAGCAGGTAAAACTGATGCTTCCCCACATAGTAAACACAGACACCAGTGATGCCCCACATAGTAAACACAGACACCAGTGATGCCCTACATAGTAAACACAGACACCAGTGATGTCCCACATAGTAAACACAGACACCAGTCATGTAACCAGCACGTTCCCAATGTTGATGGTTAGCAGTGACTTTCACTGATGTAGTTGTTTATCCTGAGTG
Source organism: Osmerus mordax (assembly GCF_038355195.1). Taxonomy (NCBI): domain Eukaryota; kingdom Metazoa; phylum Chordata; class Actinopteri; order Osmeriformes; family Osmeridae; genus Osmerus; species Osmerus mordax. The sequence continues at coordinate 18,642,299 of NC_090059.1, read as the reverse complement.
GAAACATACTGCCAGATGAAACATTCACAATACAGAACCACCATATGGCACATTTTGTGTCTAGTTTGTTTGTAAACTCAGAATTATTTTGATGCATGAGCAGCCACTCCACCACGGCAGGAGAATGCGGTCCGCAAGGACTAAAACCTCACGCCATAAGAACAGTTTATTTCCTTCAGCTACTAGCCTTATCAACAAGGCCCTCAACTGACACTGACACTCTGTCACTTTATCATATACAGCCCTACTGCACTGTCATATTTTTAGTTTTATTTTATATTTTATATTGTATAGTATTATAAAGTAGTATTGTGTAGTAGTATAAAATACTGTCAGTATTTTGTGTATAAAATGTTTTTTCTTTTGTATATTTAAGGATAGCACACACACTTTAGGATTTTGAGATTCAATATGTTTATTATATTTTTACTATATGCTTGTATAACACTTACCTACTTGGCAATTAAACACAATTCTGATTCTGATTTCCCATTTATCTTTTCATATTTATTTCTTAAAATATTTTTTTAAAGACGGCCTTCTGTTTTGAATTGTACTGTTTTTATTCTCCAGTGTGCAACTAAATATGAAAACTGCTGTCAGTATAGTAACCCGACCTCTCAATCAAACTCACCACTACAGGTCCTCAGGGACAACACACACACAACACTAGCTACTGTCTGAGAAGTTCTGGGAATCTCTGTGCTCTGTTGGAGGTGCTGTGTAGGTTAAGGTGCTAGGTGTTGACCGACCAGGACAAACAAACACTTTAGGATGCTATCAGCACTGTGGGGATGCCTGGCTGCTGCAGGTTCGGCCGTCCACAACATGTTCCTGATGATGTGCGCAGGGACAGGGCTGCATGACAGACCACGTCAGGGATCACTAATGGATTCTGAGAAATGGAATAAGCACAGGAAAAGCCACACCTTGGTAGAGGTGGAGACTTTGGTCCAAGTCTAGCTGTGAGGATGCAGTCATGAAGGCTGTTTTTCTTCTTTCGCTGACTCCTTTGATTCACTTGCATAAACTAATTAACAGGATTTGACTTGATTGGTGCCTGTAATTAGCCGGTTAGCTTTGTCAGCATTGATACATGACAATAGATATTTGACCAGAAGATATTGGAGATTTATGAAAATCTCTTGGTCTATAAATACTTACTTTATTTGTACACACATAACGTACCTTTACATATCCATTCTGCCCCCACTAAGGTATTTTCCATTGTTAGGAAATCCTGGGTTTCTATAGGCTACATGTGTGTATCCCTGTAGACTACATTTAGGTATTTCTACATTTTGGGAATAACTTAATCCAGTAAGAATGTGTAATACTTTACATTCCAACTAAACCTATTCCTGGAACTGCAGATGTGCCAACACAGAGGAGAAGTGCAGAGGAAGAGATTTCTCCCGTCTCCTGTCCGCCTGTAACATAATCTCAGCCTAATGACAAGTACTCTGAGCAGGAGACATCCTCCAGAGCTCAGCCCCTGGGGCCGTCCTCATGTATCTCACACTCTGATGAGAAATGAAGCCCTTGGATTTCAGGGAGGCAGCACTTTACTGAGATGAGTCTCTATTTATTTCAATTTGGTCTTTGACTCCCATGATGACTGCCAAGTCCATCTTTTTCAAAGTGACTTTGTGAGTGTGTGTGTGTGGTGATTGTGTAAGTGTGTGTGTGTGTGTGTGGTGATTGTGTAAGTGTGTGTGTGTGTATGGGGGGGGGGGCAGCAGGGACACTGACAGTGAAGCCCTGACAGCTGTACTTCATAAAACTGGATTTTGACACTGTGCTGTGTCTAAAACTCAATTTCTTGTTTTCACAGAGACAGGAAATCTGCTCCTTAATTTTTATAATTAATTCCACAACAATTTAAACTTTTTCTAGTCTTTCCTGACTCACATACAAACAAAACAATGTTATTCCATTTGCCGTTTAATTTGACAACATCAAGAACAGATAGAAGAGTTAATTGATGGGTCTCTCTCCTGCCTCATTTCCTGCCTCTCTGATCCCCTCTGGACAGGCCCTGTGTGCTGGACGCTCACCAGCTCAGGAGCAGCGTGTCTCCAGCAGAACTTCAAAGTGTTCCACACTGAGCACTGCAGTAGATCTCCTCGTTGTGCATCAGTATTCCTCACGCCGCCCGTCAGCGAAGGCAAAATGCACTCAAGACGATAAGCATGCACTCAGAAGTGCCTTAGGATCAACATGGTAACTCGGACATGAAACATTCATAGATGTCTGAGGTAAGAGCAGAATGCTCCCAATCCCCTTTCAGATGGCATCTCCCTGTCTCATCTCCCTGTCTCCTCTCTCTGTCTCCTCTCCCTGTCTGCTCTCCCTGTCTCCTCCCTGTCTCCTCTCTCTGTCTCCTCTCCCTGTCTCCTCTCCTGGACTCCTGTCTCCTCTCCCTGTCTCCTCTCCCTGTCTCTTCTCCCTGTCTCCTCTCCCTCTCCTCTCCCTGTCTCCCTGTCTCCTCTCCCAGTCTCCTGTCTCCTGTCTCCTCTCCCTGTCTCCTCTCCCTGTCTCCTGTCTCCTCTCCCTGTCTCTTCTCCCTGTCTCCTGTCTCCTCTCCCTGTCTCCTCTCCCAGTCTCCTGTCTCCTCTCCCTGTCTCCTCTCCCAGTCTCCTGTCTCCTCTCCCTGTCTCCTCTCCCAGTCTCCTGTCTCCTCTCCCTGTCTCCTCTCCCTGTCTCCTGTCTCTTCTCCCTGTCTCCTCTCCCTGTCTCCTCTCCCAGTCTCCTGTCTCCTCTCCCTGTCTCCTCTCCCTGTCTCCTGTCTCCTCTCCCTGTCTCCTCTCCCAGTCTCCTGTCTCCTCTCCCTGTCTCCTCTCCCTGTCTCCTGTCTCCTCTCCCTGTCTCCTCTCCCTGTCTCCTGTCTCCTCTCCCTGCCTCCTGTCTCCTCTCCCTGTCTCCTCTCCCTGTCTCCTGTCTCCTCTCCCTGTCTCCTCTCCCTGTCTCCTGTCTCCTCTCCCTGCCTCCTGTCTCCTCTCCCTGTCTCCTCTCCCTGTCTCCTGTCTCCTCTCCCTGTCTCCTGTCTCCTCTCCCTGTCTCCTTTCCCTGTTTCCTGTCTCCTCTCCCTGTCTCCTGTCTCCTCTCCCTGTCTCCTCTCCCTGTCTCCTGTCTCCTCTCCTGTCTCCTCTCCCTGTCTCCTCTCCCTGTCTCCTGTCTCCTCTCCTGTCTCCTCTCCCTGTCTCCTGTCTCCTGTCCCTGTCTCCTCTCCCTGTCTCCTCTCCCTGTCTCCTCTCCCTGTCTCCGATCCTGTTAACCTGCCATGGCTAGCTGAGCCATGGGTGAGGCTAACCCAACCCTAACCCAACCCTAACCCTAACCGTAGCTGCAGCCGCTTACCAAACACAAACCAAACACAATCATTTGTATTCCTGTAGTAAATATAGTTAATAGGTTATAGTTAAAAGTTAATAAACAAGTAGTAGCACATGAATACTACTACTTGTTTATTAACTTTTATTTAGGAATACTACTGCCCATAAACTACTGAATCCAATGTTGTGTATTGAGGTTGTGGAGTGTTTTTAAATTTCATTTAACACTCTAAAGGTTTTTCAAAATTGTTGCCAATCACAGATGATGTGCAGATTTGTTTGCTTCTCATATACAACAGTCAAAGAATCACCTGTCTGGGATGTTGACAGAGAGAGACAGAGAGAGACAGAGAGAGAGAGAGGCATGAAAGGGGGGGGGGAGCAGTATGGAGGGGATGGGGGGGTATGGAGGAAGAGAGAATCTGCTCAATGATGTCGTGTGAGTTTTACATTCTGCTGTAGGACACTCCATCCTGTAATCGATCACGTTTATCCATCCACACTGACTGTCTGAGACACCATCTGTTGCGTAGTCCTGAAACTACAACAGTCCGTACATGAGCTAATCTGATATCCTGAATCTAGAACAGTCTTAGTCCCACACTAAGCTAATGTATTCCTGGTGGAGGAACAAATAGCAAGAGGGGAAAACTAATGGATATATCTAAATGTTATTGAAAAGCTGAGGATCCGTGTTGTACTTCTAAAAGACCCCGTCCTAGAGCATGTCTCCAGACCCCGTCCGAAGCATGTGTCCAGACCCCGTCCTAGAGCATGTCTCCAGACCCCGTCCGAAGCATGTCTCCAGACCCCGTCCTAGAGCATGTCTCCAGACCCCGTCCTAGAGCATGTCTCCAGACCCCGTCCTAGAGCATGTCTCCAGACCCCGTCCTAGAGCATGTCTCCAGACCCCGTCCTAGAGCATGTCTCCAGACCATGTCCTATTGTGTCTCTCCAGGAATCACAGGGGGTCAAAGTCTGCTTCTTGCGGTGCTTCTTCCTACCCATTCATCAGACTCAAACATGCAAGGTTTCAGAACCATGTTGGAGAACCATGTTGCAGAACCATGTTGCAGAACCATGTTTCAGAACCATGTTTCAGAACCATGTTTCAGAACCATGTTTCAGCTTGAGGATCTGATCACAGCATTCAAGAGGAGCGGGGAGAACAAGAGCAGCTAATTTTGAGGGAAGACAAAGTGCTGGAATGGAAGCTGAGCTCTTTGTTGTAAACAGCAGACAACCCAAACACTGGTGCTTTCATCTTCCTACTGATTAATTCCTCTGGATCACCTGAAGATCGGCTCGTTAAAAACCTTTCTGCTCCCTTGCAGCAGTTTGTAAATATCTGGATAATGAACCTGGCTTCATTAGTGAGGCTGTTTTGGGGGGAAGAGAGAGAAAGATAAACAAGTAAATGATTAAAATCTCTGCAGTGCTGTTATTAAATAGAAGGACCTCTCTTCTCTACAGCAGAGAAACACAATGCTCTATGGGCTGCTGTTGCCATGGAGACAGGAACAGTGACTGACAATATTTGTCTTGTGCTCAGTGAGTTCTGATGATATTGCTGTGTGATATGCTGGTGTGGCAGGAGTCCTTCTGGCAGAGTCTCTGAACATGGCTGATATCCGGGTGACTGACCTGCTGGCTCGCCAGGCCTCAGCCTGCAGGCATGCCCTCCACACAGAATCCACCACACTGTTTCAGTTTAAAGCCTTGTGGAGCTGATATCACTAACCCTGATATCACTTCTAGAGAAATGCTGTTGATGTTAGAAAAAAAAAAAATCACTGTATTCTTAGTCTTTATTTTGTCACATTTGACATATATATGACATATAATATGACATATATAATTAGATTTCTTTACAATAGAGAAACAACATTGAGATGACACACTATTTTGGTTTCTAAGTAGAAGCTTTGTTTAAATAGTGGCGTATAAATCATTTATCTTTTTTAGTACAGGTTCGAATCAAGCTCCCACCCCAGTCTGTTAAATTCATCTGCATTGTTTCACATTTATTCACATTGGGTGTGTTGTCTTTTATAATTCATTGTCTTAAAAGTATTAATACATTTATGTTAGCAGTCCTGTCTGCTGTGGTCTGGCAGAGGAGCAGCGGCCCCCTGTTATTGGTCCATTGTTTAGCCCCACCCTCTCAAGTGGGCAGATACTCTCCATGTAGTTCCGTGGGAAATAATCCAATCAGCTTGCGGAGGGTTTGGCACAAGCACTTCCTCTTCCTCTGGCAAGCTCAGCTGGGAGGCAGTGTGTCCCTCCAGCCAGCAGGTGGCTCTGGGTCTCTCTCTGGCCTCCAGCCCGGTGACCCCCGACCCTAGAACAGCTGTGGACCTTGGATGAGCAGCGCCTGGTCTTCCCCTCTGGTTCCAGCGCTGCTCCGGCAGTGTTCCTGCTCTGGTACGAGCTCAGGGCTGTCACAGGGCCCACCACACTCTCATGTTTGACCCGGCCCTCCGGTTCTGCTACACTTCCAGAGGCACCAGCAGGCTGTATGAGAGGCTGGCTCCTTCCTGGCCCGGGCCGCCAGGCCCCACCGCTGGCATGACAGGAAGGAGACCTGGACCCCGGCCCGGGGGTGGCTGGGGCCCCGGGGGGGGCTGGGACCCCGGAGGGGGCTGGAGCAGCATCACAGCCCCACCCATCGCTCCTGCTGGCCGTGCCATCTCTGTCCTCGCTGCTATCTCCCTGGAGGGACGGGATGATGGGGACGGAGTGAGCCCGGAGGCCTGAGGGAGGAGGAGAGGAGGGAGAAGGGGCAGGAGGAGATGAGCGTGTTCCGCTGTCCAGGCGGGTGCAGGGGACCTCGGTCCACCCCTGTCCTGCAGCCCACACACTCAGAGGGGACGGCATCACCCTGCCCTGCTGGGACCCAGGGTACTCAGACCTAGGGAGAACAGGGAGCAGGAGAGAGGAGAGGGAGAGAGGGGGAGAACAGGGAGCAGGAGAGAGGAGAGGGAGAGAGGGGGAGAAGAGAGGGAGAGGAGAGAGGAGAGGGAGAGAGGGGAGAAAGAGAGGGAGAGGGAAGGAGATTATGACCTTTTGTTCTCAGACCTTTCTACTGCATTTCTCATTTTCTAAGAGAAAGTGAGAGCGAGAGAAATAAAGGAAAAGAGAAAATGAGAGAGCTCACACTCTCAAAATCCTCCCCTAAAATGCAGAAACCAAACCCAATCCTGCCCCCCACACACACATCCTCAGAAGAAATCTATGGTGGTGAAACTATTCTCATGAAGAGTCACAAGGAACTCATCATCTTTGTGTATTTATTTATAATCCCCAATATGGGCAGCCTACTCTAGATGCATAAATGTTTAACTGGAAATCCTTTCTCTCATGGCTGCCTTATCCAAGCTTTAGAGGTTTAGCATCAAAGCCGGTGCCTGCCTGACCCTGTGCAGGTTTCCCCCCCCAGCATCTGACTGCTCCAGCAGGTGAGAGAGGAGGGAGGAGGAGACCTGGGTGGAGAGTTTGATCTGTTTGAAGTGAGAGTCCTTATCAAACAGCACACCTTGTGTGATTACAGCCTGAAAGACCCCATATATGAAAAATATGTATGTATATATATATATATATATATATATATATATATATATATATATATAATAAAAAAAAAACAGGGCTATGTTTGACAACAAGGGTTAGATGAGCGAGAGGGGGGGGGGGGGAGGGGGAGGAGGGGGTGTAACCCTACTAGGCTAACTGCAGACTATGGAGACTGCTGGTAACATAACTGAGTTAATATAATGACATGATGATATAATGACGATTCAGGATGTGGAGCTGGGGAGGCAGCTTCAGGCATATTTTAACATCTAAAAATAAACCACCATGACACATTTCTGCTTCAATTCATTCCTTATCTTGGATGGGTAAATATATATGTTTTTGACATTGTATAATGACACTGACAATACTCACTAGGGACCCACTGTCAAACCTGAAAATGTTGATGGGCTCTCCTCTCTGACTTTGTAACATCTTTCTCTTTCCTTCTCCCTCCCTCTTTTCTACTGAAATATCTCTATGTTCTTGTATTCCCATTCTCTCTCTCTCTCTCTCTCTCTCTCTCTCTCTCTCTCTCTCTCCTCTCTCTCTCTCTCTCTCTCTCTCTCTCTCTCTCCTCTCTCTCTCCTCTCTCTCTCTCTCTCTCTCTCTCTCTCCTCTCTCTCTCTCTCTCTCTCTCTCTCTCTCTCTCTCTCTCTCTCTCTCTCTCTCTCTCTCTCTCTCTCTCTCTCTCTCTCTCTCCTCTCTCTCTCTCTCCTCTCTCTCTCCCTCCCTCCCTCCCTCCCTCCCTCCCTCCCTCCCTCCCTCCCTCCCTCCCTCCCTCCCTCCCTCCCTCCCTCCCTCCCTCCCCTCCCTCCCTCCTCCCTCCCTCCCTCCCTCCCTCCCTCCCTCCCTCCCTCTCCCCTGCTGTCTCTTTCTAGCCTTTCATTTCTCATTCCCAGAGACCAGAGGGTGTTTCCATGGCATACAAGGGAGAGATTGGAGGGAGGGGAGAGAAGTGGAGGGGGTATATAGCTGGTGTTGTTTGGCTGTTAAGTCGAGAAATAGGTCACGCCGTGCCTGGCCTGAGAGATGTGGGCAGGGTTTATCAATAGTTAAACAGTCCCAAATAGTCAACTATCTCTAATAAACGTCAGCAGCTGATCAGAGGAACCCTCCTCATCCCTGAGGACAGGGAAGTCACAATAAGGGGTAACTGCCATTGGCTGCAGATTCCCCATGAAGGGCTGTAGCTACATTTTCAGTTTATTTGTATGTGTGTGTGTGTAAGTATGTGTGTGTATGAGTGTGTGTGTGTGTGTGCAGCTCCAAAAGAGGGATCTCCCCACAGTCTTTGAAAGAAATGCTGAGCACTGTGCTGTTTAAGAATGTCAATTATGGAAATAGGTCATATATAAAGAGTTAGGTACTGTGTGCATCTTACAAGTGTCTGTGATGCTCTGTCAGGTTGAATGCTAATAAGAGCATTGCCAGCCACTTTCAAGATTGCGAGCTGCTGGGGGAAAACTTGCTTTAAATGACACACATTTTAGATAACAGGTGCTCAAGTTATCAGGCTTAAAGGAGCTCTGGACCAAATTCACATGTAAAAAGTGGGCAGTTTATAAACAGCTGATTTAGTAGAGGAGTAGAACCATCTAGAACCATCGTGAGGAGAGGGTTGTTCCTGAACATCTGTCTGTGCATTACGTAATGCTGAGTGCCAGAAGAGAATGTGCTTATGAAACAACACAACCTTTATTATACCTATATTGATATTATAATACATCTGAACAGCTGTTTAGAATGCGTTTATTATGCTATATTCTATAAACAAAATTAGCGACATAGTCAACACTGGTACTATACTCATTCAGCGGATCTCTTTCAACTGGCTGTGAAGACTGACTGAAGAAGTCTCTTCTCGAAGAGACCTGGCTCAGAGGTCTGGAAGGGGATATGGAGGGAGGGGGGGGGTGAGTGGAGGTAAGAGAGACCTGTTGTTTGAAAGTGTACTATCCTATAGACTAGCGTGCACAGAATGCAACATCGTTATCCAAGAGTCTTAGTAGTACATACAATATACAATTACAACTTCTCACCCTCTCACGTCTCCGCTTCCATCTCTGTACAATCTACTTCCTGCAAGTGCTTGTAGGCGTGGCCAGCAACCCGGGCTCCTCCAATGAGGAGTGATTTTCCTCTGGTTCCGGGATGATTGGCTTCCCTGTGTTGCTGGGCGGGACTTAGAGACAGGGAGCTGCTCCTTAAACCACAGGGAAACAACAAGCATGCAACACACATTTATCAACTCTGTCAGCCTTTACTGGTAAAGTTGGTAAAGTTAATACCTGATAAATCTTTAACTTCTTTACTGTTAAAGGAAAAATCCTGTCTCCTTTCCGGTCTGATGTAAATAAACATCTTAAAAGCTGAGAGTTTGAAGGAGTTATATATGTACAGTGCCAAGGTTGCCATGGTTGCATGTATGTAACTCCTTCAAGCACTCAGCTTTTTTGTCAAATCTAGTTCCGAATAACAGCATTCATTTTCCATCTGTTGTCTGGCGTGAGTGTGATATTTAATGCTGCTAACGCAGTAAAGCAGTAACTCATCAAGTTCTGACTGTCTTCAGAGATGCAGATAAAGTCCTATGTGTTTAGCGCTAGCATGGCTGCATACTAACATGTTTATTACCAATTACAATCACCATCAATCTTTTTAAACATTCCATAAAAGTGCTGTTTATTTTTTGACACTAACTTATTGTGCCATATTGTGGGATGATTGAATTTCTTACATGACTGCCTCTTCTGTTGTGTGAAGTGAAACAGTTAGCAACAGATGAGGTTATGAAGCCTGAGACAGAATCCTCCTGATCCCCCTACCTGATCCTCCTGATCTACCTGAGACAGGATCCTCCTGGTCTACCTGATCCTCCTGGTCTACCTGAGACAGAATCCTCCTGGTGTACCTGATCCTCCTGGTCTACCTGATCCTTCTGGTCTACCTGATCCTCCTGGTCAACCTGATCCTCCTAGTCTACCTGATCCTCCTAGTCAACCTGATCCTCCTGGTCTACCTGATCCTCGTGGTCTACCTGATCCTCCTGGTCTACCTGATCCTCGTGGTCTACCTGATCCTCCTGGTCTACCTGATCTTCGTGGTCTACCTGATCCTCCTGGTCTACCTGATCCTCGTGGTCTACCTGATCCTCCTGGTCTACCTGATCCTCCTGGTCTACCTGATCCTCGTGGTCTACCTGATCCTCCTGGTCTACCTGATCCTCCTGGTCTACCTGATCCTCCTAGTCTACCTGATCCTCCTGGTCTACAAAAGACATAATTCTCCTGGTCTACCGGAGACAGAATCCTCCTGGTTTACCTGAAGAGTTTGCCTTTAGCCGGGGCTCTGCTGCGTATGTGCAGGGCAGGCGGGGCGGGAAGGGTCATGCCTGGGGCAGCAGGTGCCAAACTGGCCCCCATCTGGAGCAGAAGGGGGCCTGCGGGGGGCAGAAGGGGCCTGTGGTTCTTGCAGCACTACAGCAGGGAAGAACAACAAGGTGTTAATACAGGGACCAGCACCAGGAACATGGTATTCAGACACTAAGAGGTGCATGAATCACACCTACACACACACGCTCACACAATCTATACACACAACCTCCCCAACAATTGTCTGTCCCTTATTTAGATAAGACAAAGATTTCTGCTGAAGTCTAGAGTAGAGAAGTTCCCCCGATGACACTTTAATGGAACTACATTTATACTGCAGATTAGCAGATGAGGCCTTCTGATTACACTCCCTGAAGGCCTTGCAGCAACAGCAGTCAGGAATTAATCCACACAAGATTATGTTATTGGATTCCTAAAAAAACACACCCTAACATCCCCTCCACATTATCTGTGCTCAGAGCTGGATAGTACTGGGCATGCTCAGAGCTGGATAGTACTGGGCATGCTCAGAGCTGGATAGTACTGGGCATGCTCACTCCACTTGTCCACCTTCCTTCCTGCGCTGCATCATTAAACTGCTAGTGTATGTAGGGTTAGGGTATTATGACTCAGACACTAACCCTAACCCTATGTAGTATGACTCAGACCCAGTTTATGGCTCTCTGTGCCAGCTAAGCCTCTCTCTCTCTCTCTCTCTCTCTCTCTCTCTCTCTCTCTCTCTCTCTCTCTCTCTCTCTCTCTCTCTCACACACACCCTTGACTCCCAGAGGGGCCCTTACTGCTTGTTCTCCCGTCGTGCAGGAAAAGTGGATCATTTTCGGCCACCACATCTCACTCTCACTCTCACTCTCTCTCTCTCTCTCTCTCACCTCCATTTCTGTCTGTCTGTCTCTCAAACATGCACACACACACTCTCTCTCTATGACACACACGCACACGCATGCACATTCTTCATCTTTGTCTCTCTCACACACACACATTCTCACACACACACACACTTTGTCTAGTTTTAGCTGACGAAAACTGATGACATTTCGTCTAGTTTTAGTCAATGAAAATTGTATTTTAGTCTCTTTTTTATCAAAACAGAAGTAGTCTAAGCAGTAGTCTCGGGAGGCATGTTACCATGTGTTTAAATGTATGCATTGGTCTAGAATATGGTGTTCAAAGTCATGTTGTTGATGCCAAATTCAGTTCAGTGTGATTGCTATGTGAATGACAAAACTAGCTACAGTATTTGGCCAACAAGGGAAGCTTAGTACACATGGAGTCAGTCAGGTAGGAACTAAGAACCCACTTTTACACTCTCACACAAACAAATACACACAGACACAGTACACGTCACACATGTTAACCCACTTTATACTCTCTCACAAACAAATATACACACACACGCTAGTCACACACGTTTGTCTCAGTCGTTTCAGCTCCAGTGGCTAACGTTTAAAGCTAACGTCTAAAGCTAATGTTAAAATGAGACACATTAACCACAGCCTCATGAGTTGGATAATAATAATAACGCAACTAAACGAGACGAAATAACTATAACATTTTGTCTCGTTTTGGTCAACAAAAATGAAGAGACATTTTTGCAGTTTTTATTTTGTAAACTTCATTTGGTCTTGTTTTTATTCGTCAACAATATTGCATTATACATTTAATTATAGTCATCGTCACATGACCAGCATTCACGTTGCATCTCGTCTCGTTTTCGTCACGTGATAAAGGTTCGTTGACAACGATATTTAGTCATAATTTTCGTTGACAAAAGCAACACTATACACACACTCTCTCTGTCAGACTCTCTCTCTATCTCTCACACACACACCCACACACACACACACATTCTGCTGGGGTACAGCAGTGAAGGTTGAGAGGGGAGGAGGCAGGCGACGGGGTCACAACCCATCTCCTGACTTTTTTGTGAACAATCAATGTAACCTTCTCAGCATAACATGAGAATGAGACAGCTTCCAGGGGGCATGATGACATGACGCCTGGCAGACCCACTGATGTATTGCTTAAGTATTACCCTACTATTTCCTTTCATGACAGCATTCTGTTGTTCTACGTGGTTTTGAATCCTGTTCCCATAGGAGACTCATAAGCTGAGCAGGAGTGGAAGCAGATCATTCTAAATATTTACCCTCAACCTCGATCAAACAAAATACAGCTGGTTACTGGCAGAGACAGACATGCACCATGACAGCTGGTGGTTTTGCTGTAGCGTAAGTGAATGCTTGGACAGGTCTCTAGTGTGTGAGTGACATTAGTGAGAGGAGAGCTGTCTGCTGGTCTGAGAGAGGCTGTGTTTATGATGTCAACAGGAGGATTGCAATCTACTGTGTGCCTCAGCAACCTGACAGCATGTTGTGAACTCCAGGTCGTAAAACTATTAATTTCATTTTTATATTTTTCAGCTGGGCTTTAACAATCTCATGTCACTGGTAACAAACAATTTACAATATGTACTTCCAAATAGATCTCAAAGTTAAGTCCAGAGGGTTTGTAATGATGCATCCCTGCTGACTCAACATCTTGTCCTTTGTGGGACTGTAAAAGGACAGTGGTTTGCAGTGGGAGACAGCGCAGAGGAACATGACTGTGCCAGCCGGAGGCACCAGCACAGGATCCCACCTTCTGAAGCTGGAGGCCGGACTGAGGCCTGGGGCTGGATTTTGCCATGAGGCCAGAGGTCTTGTTGCTGCAGTCCCTCAGGATGTGGCTCTCTGAGAAGTGTGCTCTGAGCTTCTCCCTGTGTCTCCTACAGGAGAGACATCCTTCAGGTTAGTCACAACACATGGGCAATAAGGGGCAATGGCAAAATCAAAACATGACATATTGTGTAATATTGTATTGACAATACAAACAAGACCCGTTTTAAACCAACGTTATTGTTCTTGAGAAATTTCCAGAAGATGTGTGTGTGTCATTGTTACTGGTACATTACACAAGGCTTAATCAATTAATAATACTTCACCATGAAATCCCACTCATGCAAACCTTCTTTGAGACTGTTGTTCATCCCTGCCTCCCTGCTGCCCCTGTGGGTTAGGCTGCATCAGGAACTCATGAGGCTCCAGCATCTACACATGAGTCTCTGCTTGTTTTGAAATACACTGTTACTCGGTTTACCGAAGCTACACTCAAGTTTAATGGGGAGCCGTCGATGCTTCCAGCAACTTCTCCAGAGAAAGGATCAGTGCTCTATTCACAATAGTGCAATCACCATGGAGATAATGGTTTTTATTGAGCTGTAGTAGTCCTTCTCAGAGTGCAGAGTAAACAGACTAATAAAGGCACATCAAAGGACAGTGGGACACATGCCCCTTGCTAGGTTTCCTGTTGTATAGGGTTAGGGTTTTTGTATTTGGGGAAGGACGAGCAGGGCTTTGGAGGCTTGTATTTAGCTTGTTCCCTTTAAAGTATGTTTTGATGTAATTAACAGGATCTGCAACCCAACGGTTAGTGTGAGCAGAACTGAATGTCCCGCCCCCCTGCAGCACCATGGCCCAGCAGAGGAGCACACCTGTGCAGGTGCCCCTACTTGTCTCCAGTCTGACCAGACCAGCATAGGCTGGACCAGGTATCTGCTAAAACAGAGGAATGAGGATGATGACATTTCACAGAATTAAAACCTAACCCAATAACTAGCTAACCTCTGCTGCTCTCTGCTGCTCTCTCATGGCTGCTCTCTGCTGCTCTCTGCTGCTCATGGCTGCTCTCTGCTGCTATCTTCTGCTCTCTGCTGCTCTCTACTGCTCTCTGCTGCTCTTTACTGCTCTCTGCTGCTCTCTCCTGCTCATGGCTGCTCTCCGCTGCTCTCTGCTGCTCTCTGCTGCTCTCTCCTGGTCATGGCTGCTCTGCTGCTCTGTGCTGCTCTGTGCTGCTCATGGCTGCTCTCTGCTGCTCACTGCTGCTCTTGGCTGCTCTTTGCTCCTCTCTGCTGCTCTCTACTGCTCTCTGCTGCTCTTGGCTGCTCTCTACTGCTCTCTGCTGCTCTCTGCTGCTCTCTGCTGCTCTTGGCTGCTCTCTGCTGCTCTTGGCTGCTCTCTGCTGCTCTTTGCTCCTCTCTGCTGCTCTCTACTGCTCTCTGCTGCTCTTGGCTGCTCTCTACTGCTCTCTGCTGCTCTCTGCTGCTCTTGGCTGCTCTCTGCTGCTCACAGCAAGCAGCCATGACAGACTGGAGCTGAGGAGGGGAGGTGGGGGCATGAGACTGGAGGACAGGGCTGGAGGACAGGGCTGGAGGACAGGGCTGGAGGACAGGGCTGGAGGACAGGGCTGCAGGACAGGGCTGGAGGACAGGGCTGGAGGACAGGGCTGGAGGACAGGACTGCAGGACAGGGCTGGAGGACAGGGCTGGAGGACAGGGCTGGAGGACAGGGCTGGAGGACTGGGCTGTTTTCAAAGTGCACATTTAATTGAGGTGAGGAAGGGTAAAAGCTCCCATTAGCTGGCCGTAGTATAGTATCTGCTGTTGCTGTGGCAACAGATGGAGACCTACTCCTGAGCCAGGCTGCAGGTGTGAAGGACCCACACCTGAGAATCAGATTGCACACTGGGGACAGGAATTAGAATATAACCTGACCATACACTGCAGACAGGAAGTAGAATATGACCTGACTACACATAAAACTATGCTTTATATCCTAACACATTTTACAATCAGCAGACTAGCGTGGCTTTACTCCCCGAGGAAGGCAAGCCAATTACCGTTTTCCAGACAAGACCCATGTCGATTTGAGTGAGGCATCACTTCCTCTCGGCAGGGCATCACTTCCTCTCTACAGAGCTTCACTTCCTCTCTGCAGAGCATCACTTCTACTCTACAGAGCATCACTTCCTCCTCTCAGAGCGACAGTCACTCACCGGTTGCGTCGGTAGAGAGCCATACAGGCCAGGCAGAGCAGGCAGATCACTGAGGCGATGCTGCAGATGGACAGCACCTGGCTCTGGTACGCATCCCTCCTTTCTGGGGGATCAGAACAAGACCCAGGTTCAGACAGGTTCCCATGTGTGTATGTGTAGCCTGTGTGTGTGTGTAGCCTGTGTGTGTGTATAAGCATGTGTGTGAGTATGTGCCATCGAGATTAACTTGTGAGTGGCCTCCTCTCCACAGAGGACTAAGGTTGGAGGGAGATACATTGTGGTTTCCAACTGCAGATTGCTGGACTTGACCATCTTCTGGTCTCCCTCTCTGTCTTTCTCTCCCTCCCTCCCTCCCTCCCTCCCTCCCTCCCTCCCTCCCTCCCTCCCTCCCTCCCTCCCTCCCTCCCTCCCTCCCTCCCTCCCTCCCTCCCTCCCTCCCTCCCTCCCTCCCTCCCTCCCTCCCTCCCTCCCTCCCTCCCTCCCTCTCTCTTTCTTTCTCTCCCTCTCTCTTACATACAGCATATAAACACACAAACCTTGACATAAACACACCCACTCTCTTTCTGCCTCTCTTCTCTCTTTTTCTCTTCCTCTCACTGTTGTCTGTCTTTGTCACACTTCCTCTCTTCTTCTCTTGTCACGACCACTCATGGCTTGTGTAGCGCCGGCAACTCAACTAATTTACCACACAGATTAAAATCACTGAACTAAGAAGAGGCATGTGTCTGTCTCTCTCCACCTCTTTCTCCCTCCATCCACCTCTTCCTTTCTCTCTCCACTTCTCTCTCACTTCGTTCCTGCTCAGTCCTCTTTCAAAGGAAGTGTTATTTTTCTAAGTGTGTGAAGTCAGTCTGAGAAGGCAGAGATAATGGAGACATTCACAGGAATCAGAGGCTAGGATATGTGGGATGAAACATCCATGTATGTGACATTACATCTTGCCTGTGATGTCATGAAACATCCATGTATGTGACATTACTTCTTGCCTGTAATGACGTTACTTCTTGTCTGTGATGTTATGTAACAAAATATGTCATTTTCTGCTGTGCTTATACATGAACTGATTTGAACTGATAATAATAACCAGATTGTTTAATGTGCACACCATGTAGAGCGATCATATTGCTCCATATATAACTTGTTTTCAACCTTAAAAACTTTTCTTCGGATGAAAAATGGATGTATGGAACGTGAAGTTGTACCTGGAACTTTTATTCTGAAGTTTATTCTATTGATTCCCCTCCACAGCAACCTTTGTTAGTGTGCCGCCAAACAGAGTGTGTGTTTACAGACTGGGTTCAAGTTGGAGGACATGGAAATATGTTCTATTCATGCTGTTCGTTCAGTGAAAACAGCATAGTTTGACTCTCCCCAGGGACAGACACCCCCGTCAGGACTTCTGTTTCCACCAACACAAGTGGCTGTTTCACTGCAGAGGTAGCTCTCCTCCTCTCTTCCTCCCTCCATCCTTCCTGTCCTCCCTTCTCCTCCACACCTCTCCTCCTCTCTTCATCCCTTCATCCTTCCTATCCTCCCTTGTCCTTCACAGTGCAAGTCTCCATGCAGAAAAACACATCAATTTTGCAACCTCTGTGTTTCCATGGCGACTGGCACACGTTAATTTTTCCAAGGTGAGGAGCAGATTGTGTTTTTACATGCCGGCTTGGGACAGGGGAGCAGAGATCTATGCGAGGAAACAGGTCTTACCCATGAACTCAATGCCCAGTTCATCCACTGCGTCATCAACACCCAAGGCATGTGAAAGGAAAGAGAGACAGAGAGAGGGAGAGGAAGAAAGGGAAAGAGAGAAAGGGTGAAAGGGAGTGAGAAACAGGGAGAGGGAGAGAGAGAATTAGTTCAAGTGATAGTACATTATTTAGATTTCTATGGATTTCAGCACCACCATGATTCAGCAATAAAAATTGCCCCTTCGTCACACACAGACACATACTTTCCCGGCGCAGTAAAGTCCCTTCCACAATCCTAGAGCTGGGGAGACAGATAAAGAGCAGCTCTCGTGTTCTTTTCATCCTGACAGTGCCCCTTTTTCACGCCACTGTAATATAATCTCATTTAAATTAAAATGAAACCCTCAAACTTAATTGCTTTTCTGACAGAGGTGGTCTGGGTTTGAAATAGACTGCAGCTTGCCAGGACTGTGACAGATGACGTGTTGGGCAGCTTTGGAGAGGAGGGGAGAGGCCCCAGTCAGACAGGGGAACCATCTGCTGATGACTGCAGCACAGGGACATCAGTCAGTGTCACACTCTTACTCTTACTTGACGGTACTTCCATACTGCCTACTAGCATCTTGGATCTGAATGAGCATCAGGAGATGGTGGGCTGGGCCTGGGCAGCTGAGGCTGTGAGAGGCTCCTGGGCAGCTGAGCCTGTGAGAGAGTCCTGGGCAGCTGAGGCTGTGAGAGGCTCCTGGGCAGCTGAGGCTGTGAGAGAGTCCTGGGCAGCTGAGGCTGTGAGAGAGTCCTAGGCAGCTGAGGCTGTGAGAGACTCCTGGCAGCAGCAGCTCTCCAGGGGACAGAGAGCCTGGCTCTTACTGATGCCTTTACACACTCAAGCCTTCTCTTTGATTGGCTACAGCATTCAAACCTTTTTTGTGATTGGCTACAGCATTCAAGCCTTTTTGTGATTGGCTACAGCATTAAAACCTACATTCATCTGCTCTAGTGGCGTAGCCTGTCACAGCCTGCACAGATGATGTCATTTAGCACTGATACACATCCCCTGCTCTGGCATTGACTAGCAGGCCTGCAGGCCCATAAAGCAGCAGATCTCTGCCGTCTCACTGCCCCCTCGGGAGCCCCCTGGCCGCGAGCGGAGGCCAAGTTACCATGGAGAATACCACCCTGAGCCCTGCGCTCGTTCTGGACGATTAGGAATAAATCTGGGGGGGAACAATAGCAGGAGTGAATCACATCCTTAATCCCCCTTAGTCTGGGCCAGCCAGCAGGGGAGTCGAGACGATCACTGGTGCTGTCACTGCTAGTTACTGGGCCAGGTCCTAATGCCTCCTGGGTAAATACCCAAATTAAGGGAATCACGTTCCCCTTCAGAGAGCTGGCCTGGCTAACAGCTAGCTAGCTACTGGCTAGTCCCTCAGCCCTCCCTCCTACCCAGCTCATCCTACCAGCCTCCCCTAGCCTCCCTCTTCCAGCCTTACCTAGCCTCCCCCCTACCTAGCTCACATACCTTCCCTTACACACTCCCTCACACACACCCTCCCTCACACACTCCCTCCCTCACACACTCCCTCACACACTCCCTCACACACACCCTCCCTCACACACACACTCCCTCCCTCACACACTCCCTCCCTCACACACTCCCTCACACACTCCCTCACACACACCCTCCCTCACACACTCCCTCACACACACCCTCCTTCACACACACCCTCACACACTCCCTCACACACACCCTCCCTCACACACTCCCTCACACACACACTCCCTCAAACACTCCCTCACACACTCCCTCCCTCACACACTCCCTCACACACACCCTCACACACACCCTCACACACTCCCTCACACACACCCTCCCTCACACACACCCTCACACACACCCTCCCTCACACCCTCCCTCACACACACCCTCACACACACCCTCCCTCACACACTCCCTCACACACACCCTCACACACACCCTCACACACTCCCTCACACACACCCTCCCTCACACACTCCCTCACACACACCCTCCCTCACACACACCCTCACACACACCCTCCCTCACACACTCCCTCACACACACCCTCCCTCACACACACCCTCACACACACCCTCCCTCACACACTCCCTCACACACACCCTCACACACACCCTCACACACTCCCTCACACACACCCTCCCTCACACACTCCCTCACACACACCCTCCCTCACACACTCCCTCACACACACCCTCCCTCACACACTCCCTCACACACACCCTCACACACACCCTCACACACTCCCTCACACACACCCTCCCTCACACACACCCTCACACACACCCTCCCTCACACACTCCCTCCCTCAAACACTCCCTCACACACTCCCTGACACACTCCCTCACACACACCCTCCCTCACACACACCCTCACACACACCCTCCCTCACACACACCCTCACACACACCCTCCCTCACACACACCCTCACACACACCCTCCCTCACACACTCCCTCACACACACCCTCACACACACCCTCCCTCACACACTCCATCACACACTCCCTCACACACACCCTCCCTCACACACACCCTCACACACACCCTCCCTCACACACTCCATCACACACACACTCCCTCCCTCACACCCTCCCTCACACACTCCCTCCCTCACACACTCCCTCACACACACCCTCACACACACCCTCACACACACCCTCACACACTCCCTCACACACTCCCTCCCTCACACACTCCCTCACACACACCCTCACACACACCCTCACACACACCCTCACACACTCCCTCACACACTCCCTCCCTCACACACTCCCTCACACACTCCCTCACACACACCCTCCCTCACACACACCCTCACACACTCCCTCACACACACCCTCACACACTCCCTCACACACTCCCTCCCTCACACACACCCTCACACACTCCCTCACACACACCCTCACACACTCCCTCACACACTCCCTCCCTCACACACACCCTCACACACTCCCTCACACACTCCCTCCCTCACACACACCCTCACACACTCCCTCACACACACCCTCCCTCACACACTCCCTCACACACTCCCTCCCTCACACACACCCTCACACACTCCCTCACACACACCCTCCCTCACACACACCATCACACACACACTCCCTCACACACTCCCTCACACACACCCTCACACACCCTCCCTCACACACTCCATCACACACACCCTCACACACACCCTCACACACTCCCTCACACACACCCTCACACACACACACCCTCACACACTCCCTCACACACACCCTCCCTCACACACACCATCACACACACACTCCCTCACACACTCCCTCACACACACCCTCACACACCCTCCCTCACACACTCCATCACACACACCCTCACACACACCCTCACACACTCCCTCACACACACCCTCACACACACCCTCACACACTCCCTCACACACACCCTCCCTCACACACTCCATCACACACACCCTCACACACTCCCTCACACACTCCATCACACACACCACCTTCCCTCACACACTCCCTCACACACTCCCTCACACACTCCCTCACACACTCCCTCACACACACCCTCACACACACCCTCACACACTCCCTCACACACACCCTCCCTCACACACTCCATCACACACACCCTCACACACACCCTCACACACTCCCTCACACACACCCTCACACACACCCTCACACACACCCTCACACACACCCTCACACACACACTCCATCACACACACCACCTTCCCTCACACACTCCCACACTTCCTTTGGGTGCCCTGCTTATAGTGTTCCGCCATGGGATTGGCAATGCTTTCCCTATCTCTTTCTTTTTCTACCTCTCTCTCTTTATCTCGTTCTTAGCCTCTCTCTCTCTATCTCTCTCTCTCTCCCCCTGTCTTTGTGAGTCTACAGATAGGGCTGTGTGTTTAGGAGAGGAGAGCAGGTCTAGGGAGAGCTGAATGGGACTGCTGTTTTAAGGGCCTCCTGGTTGGTCGGGGGTTTGCTCGGCTGGTCGATGAGGAACAGAGAAAGAAGGCTTTTGTGATTGTCTGGAGCATAAAGATGTCTGAAAAAGCCTTACTCATTCGACCCAGGGGTGTGTGGAAAATGCACTGGAAACAGACACAAACATACCCCCCCCCCATATACACACAAACACATGCATACTGGGCAGCCACAGCTAAGGGTTCCACTCCACACAAGGCTCCAGTAACTTGTCACATGATTTGCTTTTGAAAGCAGGATAATCCCACAATCCCCACAGTAATCTGGGTAAATTTCAGATTATTCTGTATCAACATACACCAAAATAGGCTTCAGTGCTCTCTCCAGTCATAGTGTCTGTTCTACAGCAGCAGTGGGTACTGCAGTTCTGTGTGTTCTACAGACATCTGTGTGTAGGCCGTCAGAAGATAGCACTAACAACAGTGTGATTGTATGGGAGGGACCTGGAGGGGAACACCGCCTTCTCCCCTGAGCAGGAATAACTAGGAATATCACATATCAACAGGAAACATGATATTAATGCTTGATTGAACTGGGCTGTGCAAGGTGCTACCCTGCAGCATGTGCTTGAAGATTCATCTGTACCTTGTATAGACCAGTGATACTGGTTATCTCATGCTAGCTATCAAGATAGCTCTCTAGCCCAGGGAACATCTTTAAAACATTCGCTCAGACCTCGTAGCTGAGAGGACGCTGGATGATAACGATGAATGTGAATGCTAACAGGGTGTACCACATACACGTGAGCTCCAAACCGCTGTCTGAATACAAAGCAATCGGTCTGTTCAAATCTTAATGAAGCAAAGCTTGCAGGGAATCAGAGAGTGGAGGAATGATGAAAGCGGTTGTGTTTGAGAGCGAGAGGCTGCAGGAGGCCATTAGGAGCGTCTCCCAGGGCCCGTGCCATGAGCCCAGGGAACAGGAGTCACTATAAAACAGAGACAACTCATGAAGCCCATCTCTCCCGGGAGAAGCTTAGGTCTTCAAATTCTTTTTCCAGGTCCTATACAATCTGTGTCAAGGTTTTTTGTCACTTTCCCTGTGAGCTGTTGTGGGGTTCAAGGACCTTGAAAGGGTTTTATTATCAACACTATAGGTTGTATCCTGCTGAAGATAGGTTTGATGTCTGGGGGGTAAACCAACTGCTACACTACTGACATCTCATGATGTTTATGAGTGTGTATGTAGGTATGAAATAATATATGCCTGCTATAATGCAGTTGTCACTGTTCAGTTTGCAGTGAGCAGGAAGCGTTGGGGGAGGGGGTGTGTGGCCAGTTGTAATTCTTAGTCAAAGTAAGAAATATTTAGTCTCCTCTGACAATGTTTAGCAAACCTTTAAACAAAATAGTTCAGCTTGCATGAGCATACTGTTTGTGATAGAGAACCACAAAATGAAAGAGATGTCAGTTGTGTTTATTAACGTTGGAAAAAAGAGCGATTATGGTTTCTCTATTACAGTTTTAGTTGTTCCTGGAATATCTTGATTCGAAAATTACCCCACAACATTGGAGGCAACTTTGATGAATATGTATACTCAAATGCTGCCTGGCTGTTAGATGTAATCTGGGGTAATTGCTAGCTTGACGGACAACCTCTGTCTTTCAGCTGCAATCAGCAAGGCTGGGAGGGATTTCCTCTGACAAGGCTGGTTCCACTAATAGCATGATAATTATCGCTATATTGATTTCAGGTTAGCAAAGCAGAAACATCACAGAAACATCACAGCTAGTTTAAGATGCACAGACGGAAATCAATGTGAAGTCAATAGGAAATCATCAAGTTGATTGCTGATTGTTGAGACAGTGGAAATCAATATTTTAAATGTAAGTATTCACTGTACATTCATACATTACCAACAAGCAAAGTGTTGCTCCAAAATATATCCATTTGAAATACATTTTAAACAACATCTGCAGTCGATTTAAGAAATATTTCAGGAACTTGCAAGGGCAGGTCGAGAGCTAGAAGCATAAACAAGAGAAAGTTCAATCAAAGACACTTTCTCTCTCCTGACCAGGTCATTAAAGGAGGATTTCGTTTAGATGGAGGTCCTATGTGCTTGGCTGCAGGGCCTGTGAAGCTCGATAAGTTTGTACTTATCTAGACCAGTTAGAGGAGAGCTGCTCCGAGGCACACAACACAGATCATTTACTAGCATTCTTTGTTTTCTGTTTTCTAGCAGATCAATATCGAGAGCCAGGAAACATACCCGGGTCAGATAAGATGGCGTCTGTCTTGGGCACAAACTGGTCACAGCGAAGGCCGTGGTAACCCTCCTTACATCTGCAAAACAAGAGAACAAGAGAACAAGAGGTGAAACCTCCTCATAGTTACAGAGCAACACTTCCTGTTTTGTGGAAGCAGAATCATCATATTATTTAAGAATTACATTGTTGAGTAAATGGTTTCAGAAAGAAGAAAGTTAAACATGGTTAACATGACCATGGTTAAACCAAGGAGGAAGAAGAGGAGGAGGAGGAAGAGGAGGAGGGATGAAGAAGCAGAACTATAGCAGTCCCAGGGGGCACAGACAACACTGTAGAATGAGGAAGAGGGAGGGATGGATGAGAAGAGAGAGCCAGAGGAGGAGCTGAAGGGAGGAGGAGAGGCTGGCCAGGCCAGCGGCTGCAGCCCCACGTCTGCAGCCCTGCTGATAGCTCTGTAATGTCAGGTCCCTGAGGATCCTGGATGGACTGGGCCAGAGAACACTTGGTGTCACAGAGAGTCTCAAGCAGGCGCTGCGCTTGTGGAAGAGCTGATAGCAGAGAGCAGAGGTCCCAAGGCGCTCTGACAGGTTATTTGATGCTTTTCCACAAGCCCTTGTGGATCATGCTTGTTCCACTCCTTCCACTTTTGTCAAATAAATCAAGTCTTTACGACTTATGAATGCTGTTCTTTCTTTTCCTGGAGCTCATTTTCATGTGGCCTCTGTACCTCAGTGCAGTCATAGCAGCCTCAAGGGGTGCACATTCTTTTTTCATTTTCACGATTTGTTTTGATTGATGCTCTACTGGAGCCAAATGCTCGTTCTGTCACACATGAGGACACACACACTCATACACTCAAATTCATACTCTATCAACACAAGTGTGATCTGGTCAGAACTATGCTAAATAGGAATTGCACATCAGAATCAGATCAGAATGGGTTTTATTTGCCATGAAAGTTTGCACAGACAAGGAATTTGCTTTGGCAGGAAACATTAAACATATAGGAATCTAAAATTTAAATATGAGGACTAACTATACTAAGGGTACATAACTAGCAAACTAAGGGTACATAACTAGAAATGGAATTAGATTAAAATAAACTATACAATAAAATATAAAATAAAATATAAGTTGCAGTAATTTACAATATAAAAATAGAGGCCAACAGCGGAAGGGAAGAAACTATTTTTGTTGCGTGTGGTATTGGTCCTGATGGACCGCAGCCTTCTGCCGGAGGGGAGTGACTGAAACAGGGAGTGACCAGGGTGGGAGGAGTCAGCCACAATCTTCCTCGCTCGCCTCAGGGTCCTCGAGGGTAGGCAGATTGCAGCCAATCACCTTCTCAGCAGTACGGATGATACGCTGCAGTCTGCTCTTGTCCTTGGCAGTGGCAGCAGCGTACCAGACGGTGATGGAGGAGGTGAGGATGGACTCAATAATGGCTGTGTAGAAGTGCACCATCATTGTCTTTGGCAGGCTGAATTTCTTCAGCTGCTGTAGGAAGTACATCCTCTGTTGTGCTTTCTTGGTGAGGGAGCTGAAGTTCAGTTCCCACTTGAGGTCCTGGGAGAGGATAGTGCCCAGGAAGCGGAAGGACTCCACAGTGTTGACTGAGGAGTCACACAGGGTTATGGGGGTGAGTGGGGCTGTATTCTTCCTGAAGTCCACAACCATCTCCACTGTCTTAAGAGCATTGAGCTCTAGGTTGTTCTGGCTGCACCAGGTCACCAGGTTGGCCGCTTCCCACCTATAATCAGACTCGTCTCCACCAGAGATGAGCCCAATGAGGGTGGTGTTGTCCGCCAACTTCAGGAGTTTGACGGACGGATGACTGGAGGTGCAGCTGTTGGTGTACAGGGAGAAGAGCAGAGGAGAAAGGATGCAGCCCTGAGGAGATCCAGTGCTGATGGACTGGGAGTCAGAGACTTGTGTTCCCAGCTTAACACACTGCTTCCTGTCAGACAGGAAGTCTGTGATCCACCTGCAGGTGGAATCAGGCACGTTCAGCTGGGAGAGCTTGTCCTGAAGCAGGGCGGGGATGATGGTATTGAAGGCAGAGCTGAAGTCCACAAACAGGATACTGGCATAGGATGCTGGGGAGTCCAGGTGCTGTAGGGTGAAGTGGAGGGCCATGTTAACTGCATCGTCCACAGACCTGTTGGCTCTGTAGGCAAACTGCAGGGGGTCCAGTAGAGGGTCTGTGATTGATTTAAGGTGTGCCAGCACCAGGCGCTCGAAAGACTTCATTACCACAGAGGTCAGGGTGACGGGTCTGTAGTCATTATGTCCTGTTGGCCTTGGCTTTTTGGGCACAGGGATGATGGTGGAGGACTTGAGACAGGCTGGCACATGGCATGTCTCAAGGGAGGTGTTAAAGATGTAGGTAAACACCGGAGACAGCTGGTCAGCGCAGTGCTTGAGGGTGGCTGGAGAGACAGAGTCCGGCCCAGCTGCTTTGCGGGGTTTCTGCCTCTTGAAAATTCTGTTAACTTCACCCTCCTGAATGGAGAGAGTCGTCACTGTAGAGGGGGGAGGCCTCCTGGGTGGGAAGGGGTAGTTCAGGACTGTCCAATTGTCTTTCAAATCTGCAGTAGAACTCATTCAGGTCGTTGGCCAGGCGGGAGTCGTTAGTGGAGTGGGGAGCTCTGGGCTTGAAGTTGGTAATCTGCCTGAGCCCTCTCCAGACAGAAGCAGAGTCGTTTGCAGAGAATTGGCGTTTTAGTCTCTCACATAGCAGTCTGGGACTTGCTCCTCATGAGGAGACGTAGCAGTCTGGGACTGAGTGTAACTCAGCATGAGGAGGCATAGCAGTCTGGGACTGAGTGTAACTCAGCATGAGGAGGCATAGCAGTCTGGGACTGAGTGTAACTCAGCATGAGGAGGCGTAGCAGTCTGGGACTTGCTCCTCCGGTCACACCTTCCCACCCTGTAGCAGTCTGGGACTTGAGTTTCGCCTCTGATCACACCTTCCCACCTCTCGTATCTGCTGATGCCTCATTAACATTCTGACTCATCCACCAGCAGAATGTCTGTCTGACTATCGCGTCATCTCCCGCTTTGCTGTTTGTCTTCCTCTCTATCTCTGCTGTTTGTCTTCCTCTCTATCTCTGCTGTCTCCTGCCTCTGTCTGGGAACAACCCAGACACCCTTCAGTGAGATGCAAACAATGCTTTGTAAACAAATATGTTTGTTCAAATGTGAAGATGAGTGCTTCAATGTAGGTAAAAAATTAAATAATGAGCCTTTGTGTGTGTGTGTGATGACAGTGTGGAGTTGCTATGACTGAATGTAGGGTTGTGTGTGTGTTGTGTGTGTTTGAGAGAGTGTTTGAATGTGTAGGTGAGCCCAGGTGTGTGTGGGAGTGTGCTAGCTTGTTAGCTGGCAGTGCTACCTCTAGAAGGGCACATTGTTGTGAGAGCTCAGTTACAATATGTGTCAATGTGTGGCCGTGTGTGTGTGTGTGTGTATGAAAACATGTTTGTGTGCATTTGTGTGTATATGTCTGACTGATGAATGTGTGTGTATGTCTGACTGATGAATGTGTATGCATGCACATGTATTTGTACAATTCTCAGCACATCTCAGAACCCACGTCCTGCTCTTAGCACTGCCTGGCAGCAGCCGGCCGTGGGAGCAGGGGTGGGGAACACGGCTACAACTATAATTACCGCCTGCTCATTAATGGCAAATGGAAAATGGCAGATGGTTTATGAGGGCAGGGAGAGGTACAGGAGCAGGGAGAGGTGCAGGAGCAGGGAGAGGTGCAGGGAGAGGAGCAGGGAGAGGTGCAGGAGCAGGGAGAGGTGCAGGAGCAGGGTGAGGTGCAGGGAGAGGAGCAGGGAGAGGTGCAGGAGCAGGGAGAGGTGCAGGAGCAGGGTGAGGTGCAGGGAGAGGAGCAGGGAGAGATGCAGGAGCTGGGAGAGGAGCAGGGAGAGGTTCAGGGAGAGATGCAGGAGCAGGGAGAGGATCAGGGAGAGGTGCAGGAGCAGGGAGAGGTGCAGGAGCAGGGAGAGGTGCAGGGAGAGGTGCAGGAGCAGGGAGAGGAGCAAGGAGAGGAGCAGGGAGAGGTGCAGGAGCTGGGAGAGGAGCAGGGAGAGGTGCAGGGAGAGATGCAGGAGCAGGGAGAGGAGCAGGGAGAGGAGTAGGGAGAGGAGCAGGGAGAGGTGCAGGAGCAGGGAGAGGATCAGGGAGAGGATCAGGGAGAGGAGCAGGGAGAGGTGCAGGGAGAGGTGCAGGAGCAGGGAGAGGAGCAAGGAGAGGAGCAGGGAGAGGTGCAGGAGCAGGGAGAGGATCAGGGAGAGGTGCAGGGAGAGGATCAGGGAGAGGTGCAGGAGCAGGGAGAGGAGCGGGGAGAGGAGCAGGGAGTGGTGCAAGAGCAGGGAGAGGAGCAGGGACAGGTGCAGGGAGAGGATCAGGGAGAGATGCAGGAGCAGGGAGAGGTGCAGGGAAAGGTGCAGGCGCAGGGGGAGGTGCAGGAGCAGGGAGAGGAGCAGGAGCAGCAGTGGAAGGGGAGGTGACAGATGGGTTAGGGTGTTCAGGCCATTCCTCCATCCCCTCTCTCTCCCCTCCCGTCTCCCCTCCCCTAGTAACACCTCCTCCCATCAACACCCAGCCATGCAGCAGCTGTGACTGATGTCAACCTCAGCATGTTGCTGCATCATGTGACGCGCCAGTGAAGGACTCTGGGTATAAATAGCACAGTGTAGGAGGCTGACCATAACAGCTGGTCTAGAGTCAGCTGTGGAAACTGATCAGGGCTGCGTTTCCCGATAACGATGGATCGTAGCAACGATCGAGCAAAATAACAAAACCATCTATATTTCTTACGTGCGTTTCCCAAACATGCTTGTAAGGAGTAGGCTAATCTATGCGCTTTCAAGAGCTACGAATTTTCAAGAGACACTTTAGCTACGGTGTCTTTGGGAACGGCCCGTAAAACTAAGCCGTCTAAAAACTAAACCGTCATACGATGGATTCTACGATCAATTTAGGCTTAGGACGCTTTCGGGAAACGTAGCCCTGGACTCTGTGTCTGAGCCAAACTGATCTGGGGCTTGTAGTTGTGTGTCCTGCTGATATGAGTTTTGAACTCAGCAGTCTCTTGTTTTCAGATGATGTCCCCCAGCTCTCTTCCTGTCTCCCCCAGCACTCCTCCTGTCTCCCCCAGCTCTCCTCCTGTCTCCCCCAGCTCTCCTCCTGTCTCCCCCAGCTCTCCTCCTGTTTCCCCCAGCTCTCCTCCTGTCTCCCCCAACTCTCCTCCTGTCTCCCCCAGCTCTCCTCCTGTCTCCCCCAGCTCTCCTCCTGTCACCCCCAGCTCTCCACCTGTCTCCCCCAGCTCTCCTCCTGTCTCCCCCAGCTCTCCTCCTGTCTCCCCCAGCTCTCCTCCTGTTTCCCCCAGCTCTCCTCCTGTCTCCCCCAGCTCTCCTCCTGTCTCCCCCAGCTCTCCTCCTGTCTCTCCCAGCTCTCCTCCTGTCTCCCCCAGCTCTCCTCCTGTGTCCCCCAGTGTGAGACAGCGATCAGGGGGCTTATTGATGGGCGCAGGGGGGGAGGACTAGGGAGATGAGGGCTGTCTCCTCACTCTTGGCTTGTTGCCGGGTAAAAAAAAACAATGTTGTCAAAGAGAAGGCTCTCTCCTGCATGATCTCATAAGCCGTACATATTCATATCTGCATTCTGCAGGAGCGTGCAGAGAAAGCATCTGAACAGATATTAGTTATTCTTGACAGACTTTGATGGATGTCTGCTTCTGTTTGTGAGCTGGGTACAGAAGTATGTGATCTGTGTGATAATTCGTTTGGTAATTTGGGGAAGGAATGAGAATGGAAAACTGTCAAATTAAACTACCAAAAACATTTCTTAAGAATTCCTTAACATCGCTGTGATGGCAAGGGAAGCCCAGCCTCATCCTGCCTCACCCAGCCTCACCCAGCCTCACCCAACCTCTCCCAATCCAGCCTCACCCAGCCTTATCCAGCCTCCCCAGTCCAGCCTCACCCAGCCTCAACCAGCCCAGCCTCAACCAGCCTCACCTAGCCCAGCCTCACCTAGCCCAGCCTCACCCAGCCTAGCCTCACCCAACCTCTCCCAATCCAGCCTCACCCAGCCTCATCCTGCCTCACCCAGCCTAGCCTCACCCAACCTCCCCAATCCAGCCTCACCCAGCCTTATCCAGCCTCCCCAGTCCAGCCTCACCCAGCCCAGCCTCAACCATCCTCACCTAGCCCAGCCTCACCCAGCCCAGCCTCACCTAGCCCAGCCTCACCCAGCCTCACCTAGCCCAGCCTCACCCAGCCCAGCCTCAACCAGCCTCACCCAGTCCCTCGGTGGAATCACACCTCTACTGCTGATCACCCTAACCCTCACCCATACCCTCACCAACATGATCACCCTAACCCTCACCCATACCCTCACCAACATGATCACCCTAACCCTCACCCATACCCTCACCAACATGATCACCCTAACCCTCACCCATACCCTCACCAACATGATCACCCTAACCCTCACCCATACCCTCACCAACATATCACCCTAACCCTCACCCATACCCTCACCAACATGATCACCCTAACCCTCACCCATACCCTCACCAACATATCACCCTAACCCTCACCCATACCCTCACCAACATATCACCCTAACCCTCACCCATACCCTCACCAACATATCACCCTAACCCTCACCAAGATGACAGGAAATAAATCTCCAAGCAGGGAAGAGAGAGGGGGAGGGAGGGAAGAGGGGGAGAGGTGGGATGCCACTGAAGAGGTTGTTGTCTTCATTTGGCAGAATGGTCTCTGTTTGCGTACATGCAGACTGTAGCCTGGCTGACAGGCGGTAGAAAAGGCTATTTCACAGCAGAAGGAACCTTCTCTCACACCTCAAGGATCAGGGCTGCTCCGACCCCAGCTCGGTCATGTTCCCAGCTTACACCGCCCACACACACACACACACACACTACCCACACACATACAAGATGAATACGCAACCTGCTAATGTTCCCACTGACACACACACACACACACAGAAGCATGCACATAGAGCCTCATATGTACAGAGTCATCCAGAGGCATTATGTTCTAATTCCATCTCTAAGCATATGCGTACGAAGAATGATGCAGTTTGGTCATCGCACACACACACTCACACACACACCGAGAGTGGGAGTGGGAGATCTGAGTTTAATCCACTGAACGATGAGCAGCCACTCTCAGAGGTGTTTAATAGCCTAACAGCCTAACCCTAACAGCTTATCTTCTGGTATCATTTACATGCCCCTTCAGCAGCAGCAACCAATGATAAAATAATTCAGTTAAACTCCACCATCACACCCCGCCCTGTCCTCTGCATATAGACACTGGTTTAAAACAAGCTATTTTAATCACGTCCTTTGCCAGTATTAATAAAGCCATTTTATTAAAGTGTTCGAGTTCCACATTAATAAGTCATATTAAACCCTGCCTGACAGGCAGTGCATGGGGACGCCACTCTGACAACACAAGGCTGCTCATGTGACTGGTGGCTTTATATCCTGGTCTCCAGAGCTTTCTGTCTCACACACACACACACACACAAATGAACTTACACGCACACACACATGCACACACACACTGACAGGTTCTCATTGGTGATATTTCAACATTTGAACTGTCCAGATTTGATAAGGTATTGGGAGAAACGTGTCTAAAATGAGTATTATGGGCTGGATAATGTTGCTGGGTTTACTGTACTGCCAGGTGAATATTATGGGCTGGATAAAGTTGCTAGGTTTACTGTACTGCCAGGTGAAAGTAAACCATTTTGAAATGTTCACATATACAGTCTGTCAACCTTTTCTTAGGGTTAGGATCTAGGGTTAGGGTTAGGATCTAGGCAGCAGACACATCTCTACCGGTAACCCTAACCTCTACAGGATCATAATTACCTGCCTCACGTCTTTGGCTTTGTGATAGCAGCCTCCACACACATACACCCCACACACACACACACCCCACACACACACACCCCCCACACACATACACCCCCCACACACACATACACCCCCCACACACATACACCCCCCACACACATACACCCCCCCCACACACATACACCCCCCACACACATACACCCCCCACACACATACACCCCCCCACACACATACACCCCCCACACACATACACCCCCCACACACATACACCCCCCCCACACACATACACCCCCCACACACATACACCCCCCACACACATACACCCCCCCCACACACACACACCCCACACACATACACCCCCCACACACATACACCCCCCACACACATACACCCCCCACACACACACACACCCCACACAGAATCATCAAAGCCATTTAAACAATGACTCTTTTTTTAGAGAAACGGTTTAGTTGAGAGGACACAGTCTTGTGAACCGCAGTGTTGGGCGCTGACATTTGCCTGACCACCGCTAATCCTGTCTGTTCCATTCAGCTCCAGTCACTGCTAATGCTTATGGCTTCCACATGACGCAAACACACACTCTCAAAAGGGATTTTGTGGTATATTTTGTGGTATATTGTTATGTATGACAAGGTTCCGGTTTAAAACAAGTTATCTCCTCAGGAGTATACATGACTGGCCATCTAGTTTATTTAAGTTGGAGTGCAGTAACATCCAGCTGAACTATGCTCGTCCACTCCAAGGGTAATTATAGCATCAGGGGTCACAGTTATTGTGCTCAGAGCACATGCTTCACAAGCCAATATGTCTTAGCTCCTGCTGGAGGGAAAAAGCTGGGCTTTAACAGCAAATTGAGGTGAATTAAATTAGAATTAAATCAATAGCAATTCACAGCTGTCCCAAGGTTAACAAACAACCTTTATTCCCGAAACATTCACACATAGAAAAATCTGTAAATATTGGTGTATTTACAGAGAAAGTAGTAAATATACATCACTGTCCAGAAAGGACACACATAAATCTATAATGCGGTCAGTTAGAGTGAGATTGTTGGACTATTTCTAAAGCGCAATTCTCTTCCAATTAACTACCCAGCTATAACTTTGCTGCTATGACTCATTTTTCATTTCCAAATGTGAAATCCATTCTCTAAATCTTTTAGAGGATTGTTGCTTCTCTCATCCAAAGGACTATTCATTTTTTTGTTCCATTTGGACAGGAGCCATGTTGGCTTGGCTCGTCTCTACGCTGCACCGTAGTGCAGCTGAACGCAGGTCCTAGACGCTGTGTTTCACTTCATTATAATGAAGATTAAGTCATATTTTATTTGAACTTAGGTCTCTGTCTTTCAATCAGTTGTATCTAAACTAGTTTGTATTTTCATTACTACCAAAAAGTTGGCCTACTAATTCACCAACAAACTTGATTATGGTGGTTTGTGCATGTGGTTTGATGGCTTGTGTGTGTGGTTTGAATTTGGTGTGAAACCAACTCAACCTTCTGCTTCAAAAAATTTTATGACTGGTGTCAGATTTGTGGGAGGTGAAACTTTAACTCTGTAGAGTCTCTCCTGGAAAATGCATCTTTAGGGTGTCTCCAGGAAGCTGCAGGTGGTACCTGTATCTGCAGTCACCTGTTGATGACACGTATCTGCAGTCACCTGTTGATGACACGTATCTGCAGTCTCCTGTTGATGACACACTTCTTGTAGCTGAGAAACAGTCCCAGCATGTCTCCAGTCGGTACTGAGCCTGGATCTCCTCCCCTATCTCCTGCCGTGTGGAAGCGAGAGGTAAAGCTCCTAATTACCTTCTTATGCACTGCCAATCAGGTTTGGCATGTCCCAGCCCTCAGCTCACAACCCTGGAGTGTGTGTGTGCCTGGGGCCTAATCACTCCTGCCACAAGCAAAATGACACCCGGACTGTGAAATCAAATCTGATTGCACTCGGTAAACATCCACATTTCACGAGTACAGGGGAATAATCAAGATTTGTTTCAACTACGTGACCAGGGCCATTCCTGGCATGCTCATGCGTGTGATTTCAGCATTACTGACCTACGCTTGCTGAATACCAAACACAGGCCCTGCCTTCCTCCTCATTCCTTCTGCATGACTGAGGCCCCATCTTGAGGTGGCAGTTTTAATAACATTACGTCTGGCAGTGGTGGTGGATAACCTTCAGAGAGTTTATCCATCCTCCACATCTAGCATTTCCATCCGCCTCTCCAACGTTTCAGAGTTTCACCCATGAGACAAATCTGACTGCTAAGCTTCCCACACAGTCCGTTCATTGGAAGAATGTTCAAATATAATGGAGGCCAGAGGAGTCCTCAGTCCCCTCGGGGGCCAGGAGGGCGTCACAGGGAGCTGCCTTGACTTCCATCTCTCACTAGTCTCCCTGTAATCTGCTGTTCTGCTGCTGGATGTCAGAAACATTTCTTCTCTCTGAGCGAAAACTCAAAGGGCATGCTACCAGGAGTCAGGTGGCTGAGCGGTGAGGGAGTCGGACTAGTAATCCGAAGGTTGCCAGTTTGATTCCCGGTCAGGCCAACTGACGTTGTGTCCTTGGGCAAGGCACTTCACCCTACTTGCCTCGGGGGAATGTCCCTGTACTTACTGTAAGTTGCTCTGGATAAGAGCGTCTGCTAAATGACTAAATGTAAAATGTACCTTAGCAACAGTTCCCTGCTGTACAGCCATATGACTGTATTCCTTTGATGAGACACATCATAATGATATTAATTAATCAGAGTGCATTACTAATTTCACACTAGGCAGGCTGAACAGGTGGTGGAACACATCAGGGTGTTTCTAGATTCTTCTGCTCTGGAGGGGAGAGACTCCAGCATGGGTGAACCTCCAAAAGGTTCCAACGCTTCAAAGTTGTATCTGGACCAGATCACAGCCCTGACCGCCCTCCAAAAATCAAGCACATGGATGAACATGAGTCCTCCCTGCTAAACGCTTCCCAGACATCTCCTCCAGGAGCCCCCATCCTCCTCCCATAACGCTGTCAGGCCAGCAGCCTGCTCCCACACTGCACGCCGGCAGAAAGGGCAGCACTCGTTATGGCGAGGTGGGGATGAGTCACGGATCCGGTCTCGTGGGCTGTGCTGTGCCCTCCGCTACTCCACCACAGACCAGAACAAGGCTTCAGCTGCCAGTTGACATTTATAACCGAGCACTTTACGACTTATGGCTCTCCTCAAGAAGATGTAAAAGAGCAAACGTGATCATGCAGCAGGTGGGAACAGGCAGAATGTTCCGGTGTTCTGACAGTTTTTGCTACCTTATCAGATTTAGCTACCGCCGTGCAAGTATGCTGGGCCAACCCTAACCTTTACCTGGAAGCACGTTCTGTTGCAGATCATCCCCCACCTGCTGCAGCATGGCCTCTTCAGGACTGCAGCGTTCACTTGCTCATTTAAATCTCGTCATAAAAAAAAGCTAATGTAACTTTACTGTATGTACAATGATAACACCACTCTTTAAAGGTCGTTTAACAGTACAGCCCACCAGCCCAACCTGCTTGAATAGAGCTTAATTATCCACTACATCAAAACAAACAAATAAAAACACAAGTAAATATAGTGAGGAGGCACTGATAAAAACAAGAGAAGCTAAAACGTAAAATCCCCAAAAAAGGGTAATTTGGCGTGACTCACCTTCCAGATTAATTCCTTGCGTTTCAAAGTTGCAGCCTAATGATGCTGTCTGACCCCAGCTAGGTCTGATGGAATAACAAATGCAGCTACACTTTGAAACCGGGAACGTCCCAAACAACACAACCAAACAACACACCCAAACTACACACCCGAACTACACACCCAAACAACACACCCAAACAACACCCAAACTACACACCCAAACAACACACCCATCTCATATGAGAGAGCGGCTGCTCTCAGCTCTCCCTCTCTGGATGTCTGAGGAGCACTGGTCCTGTGTGCCTGGGCACTAGGACCCTGGGGGAAGGGTCCAGGAGGGAGCAGGCTTTTCATACCGGGGCACTAGGACCCTGGGGACCAGAAGAACAGCAACTCTCACACTGACATGTTGGGGATGGTTTTCTGACGTTTGATTCTCAGGCAGAGATGTTATGTGGGCCCTCTTGTGGAGCTTCACATCACATCTCTGAAAAGCTTTACTGCAACAGGTCTTCATTCTCCAGCATGTCATTATATTGTGTTTTGTTCATGGATCAAACTTAAGAGTTTTTGAACCCTTTGTTTTGGTCAGATAAAGATCAAATCCTTTCGGTTCAACATTTAAAACAATCTGGAAACATTATCCAGACATTCATACTTCAAAACAGGATTTTATTAAACTAATATTGAAGATTCCTCAAAACACCTTGCGGGGAGAACAAATGTTTGGCAAATAAAAAGTAATCGTGGATCCTTGAGGAAACAGTCAAATGTTTTCTGTTCATGTTGATTATTCTGTGAAATTGCATGGAGGCCATAGCTGTTCCAGACCTCTGTGAGATGAATCTGTTTAACATCTGACAGAGTTGCAGGAACATCCTTTACCTGGTTGCCTTGGTGATTTGCACTGCTTTACTCTGTATCTCATGGGTTTGTCTCCAGATCTCTCACTATGACACGCACGCGCACACACACACACACACACACACACAGACACACACACAGACACACACACAGATACACACACACATAGACACATGCACACACACGTACACACACTACAAGTGCACACACAGAAACACACACCGGTGTTTGCTGTCAGATTCTAATCCCCCACTCTCTCACTCTCTCACTCTCTCACTCTCCCTCACCACTCACTGTGTCCCCAATCATCATGGACACAGGTGTCCCTGTCACACTCCATCACATTGATCCTATTGACTCCACTCAGCAGACGGAGGCTGACAAAGCCGGGAACCCAGCAGATTCATCCCTGGGTGGGAGGTGAAGCTGTGCAGTAGGTCCAGCAGTAGGATTAGCATTAGCATTATGAGTCTATTAGGAGAAACTAGTGCTATGAGCATTGCTGGGCTTTGAGTCGCTAACGATCACATCGTAACCATGGGGCGGCTCTAGCGTGGGGTACCACCCAGAGACTGGTGGCATGAAGGAGATTAAGCCATGGTTCAACAGCAAGGTGATTATTTATGGGTTAATTTAGCTTACTATCATGCTAGCAAATAATGCTTATAGTGTTTCAGATAATTACAGTGAAACAGGCCATGGTTGCTTCCACAAGAAAGAACTCTAAAATAAGTTATACTTATAGAATAAGGATGAAAACAACCCGTCCCGTCCCCCGTTGCCTCCAACTAGTAACAGAAACAATAATAGTAACAATATACAGCAACGGAAACTATAACAGTAACAATATACAGTAACAGATTTACTTTATTTGTAACATCTAGATGTAACATCCAGATGGGGCAATGTGAACATATAAGCTATAATTACAATTTAAAAGTTACATGTGATACACACATAGGCAAACACACACCCCAGATTTACATAGAAGTAAATACACACATACTTACGTTTAACAATCGTAGAATTGATTAAACAATAACGTTTTTAACCTAATTTTGAATGTCGAAACAGTATCAGCCTCCTTAATTGAGACAGGTAATTTGTTCCAGAGAAGAGGTGCTCTATATGAGAACGCCCTACCTCTACCTGTTTTTTTCTTAATTTTGGGAACCACCAGATAGCCGGCATCTTGAGATCTAAGTGTCCTTGCAGGGCAATAGGGTGCAAGGAGACCGGAGAGGTACAGTGGTGCCAATCCATGCAGAGATTTGTAGGTTAGTAGTAGAACTTTAAAGTCAGCTCTGGCTTGGATAGGGAGCCAGTGTAAAGAGACAAGAGTACCCACCAAGAAAGCCTCCTACAGACTCCTCAACAGCTGCCAGGAAATAAAGATACACCGACAGGAAGTGAGGTCATCCTGAGGTTCAACATCTACCAGGAGGCAAAGATACACTGACAGGAAGTGAGTTCATAGTGAGGCAGGGTCAGAGCTTACATTTACATTTATTCATTTAGCAGACGCTTTTATCCAAAGCGACTTCCAAGAGAGAACTTTACGATGGACGCGTGGGAGAATTGGCGTGTCGTGTGTCTAGCGACGCTTTCCGTGGAGGACGTTGACATCTTCATATTCGGAATCATGATTACAGGCTTTCTGCTGTTTGGAATAGGCGCTGGCTTTGTATATCGGAAAATCAAGGAAACGGCTGCAGCCATCAAAAGCCCCGTTAGGCTGCCCGATATGATTGATGCGGTGGGCAGAGTTGTTGGAGCTCAGACTGTGAACTTACAACGCAGCATTGATTACAACAGGGATAAGTTTGCGGCTCTGCAAAGGAAGATGGAGGACATGGAGACCTTCCTGAAGGGTGGACGTGAAAATTTAGTTGCGGCTACTCGTCAAAACAACTAACCCAATCTTATCCACTTTTGGCCCCGTAACCAGCACAGGCCCTGGCCAAGGTCATCGCTGGAAAACAACTCCCCTGGAGAGCGCTGAAGCGAGACTATCTTGCTCCTCCCTTCCCCCCCCCCCCCCCCCCACCGACATCTGTGGTTTGGTCTCTTCCCGGGTCATGACCAAGGATGTCTCCTGGCCAACACAATCTGCATAGGGAGAATCGGACTGATTGTGGCCTAGGTCGAGGGCGCCAACCCAGACCTACTCACACATTAACTTTCACCTACTACAGATATCACCACCCCCCCACCCCCATCCAACGCCTTCGCCTGCTTGTTTCCCCAGGGTGGCTGGCGGGTCTGTGTCCAGCGCCTACCATGGCTGCAGGTCCAGATGCTGCTTATCTACCCCCCCCCACTCCCCGCTGCAAGTCACGTGTTTTTGTAAATGTTGTTGTGCTTATGTTCTGAGGTTTTTGTCTGTTCCCACACTGTACTCCTCTAGGAGCATTGTCTGGGTGTTGCCTTTTTCTCTCCTCCTCTCTCCTCATGTTATTCTGTAACTTTCTAGTTGGCGCCAAAAATGGATGTCTCCTGCCAAAGTAAATTCCTTGTCTGTGCAAACTTTCATGGCGAATAAAAACCCATTCTGATTCTGATTCTGATACAAAGTGCATAGGTCACTGATCATAACAACAAGATAGCCACAAAACATCGCGAGTAGCCAAAACATGAAGCACACATTGTGAACAACCAAAGTAAGTGCCAAAGGGAAGAACCATAAGAGCATGTAGTTAAACAAGTTACAATTAAACAACATGAACCGCTATAAGTGCAAGTGTACCTGTGGAAAAAGCAAGCAACAATAATAAAAACAATATATCACAGAAAATTTAAATCAGGCAAGCTGAAGTTGGTGCTCGGTCATCCAGGCGGAGATGTCTGTGAGGCAGGCCTTAATCCTAGTTGAGATCCCTGGATCGGTCGGGGGGAACGACAGGTACAGCTGCGTGTCGTCAGCGTAGCAGTGGTAGGAGAAGCCATGGGAGGTGGTGTACAGAGAGAAGAGGAGGGGACCAAGGACGGAGCCCTGTGGGACACCAGTGGAGAGCTGGCGAGGTCCTGACAGTTTGCCTCCCCAGGAAACCTGGTAGGATCTTCCCGACAGGTAGGATGAGATCCACTGGAGTGCAGTGCCAGTGATGCCCATCTCAGAAAGTCTGGCGAGCAGGATCTGGTGGTTAACCGTATCAAACGCTGCAGAAAGGTCCAGCAGAACGATGACGGATGACCTGGAAGCCGCTCTGGCAGACTGGAGGGCAGTGGTGACTGAAAGGAGGGCAGTTTCTGTGGAGTGGCCAGTCTTGAAGCCCGATTGGTTGGGGTCAAGCAGGTTGTTCTGAGAGCTTACATTGTTGACGTTGGCACTCTGTCTTGTTGATACGATCCCTACAAGGGTTGGATCCGCCCCAGATCAGCTTACCCTCTCAGACAAGCCATGTTTCAGATCAACGACCGGACTTCTGATGAGTCCGATTTATCACCATCTTAGCGTGGTGATGGTGGAGCATGTAGACACATGTCTCATCATAAAGATATAGCGATAAAAATAAAAGCAGAAAAGCAGAAAAAGATCCTCCCATGGTTCTTCCACCAACATAGTTACTGTTGCCATACATCTCTCTGTCAGATGTGCTGCTTAATGACACCAACATCCACCACAACAAAAGCAACATCAACACAGGAGTCATGGAGAGGATCTAAGCACAGAGACAATCGGTCATTGTAAGTGAATGTGTTACTCTTAAGGATTCAGAGAATGTGCATACTGAATATTGAATGAGTCTTGCAAATGGAGAATATTTGTAAATGTGATGTTTTTAATGGAAGGCGGAAACATTTCCATCCCAGATGGACAATTATTTTATTTTATTCTATTCTCTATCTGTTTAAATTGTAACCCTAATGGCATGATGGTTAGATATCATCAAAGACTCTACGTCACTGCAGATCAAGAAGTTGCCGGTAAACATTTCCCTCTGCACAAGGCTTTGGATAAAAGCTCCTGCTAAATGAATACATTATTATTATTATTATATACTAACCCTAACCCTCCTATCCTGTGGGCATTAGGGTCCACAGCCTTCTGCAGGGGAAGTTTAATCACCCCTGAGCTAATCCAGCTAACTATGAGAGTAATGAGAGGAGAACACCATCTCTTTAACTGGTTGTTAGCATGCATTTTATTGTCCTGTTATGGCACAACTGCTAATTAATTGAAATTAGTATGTAACTTAATATTAGCTACATACATATGTTAATGAGGCTCCATCATGTCTGAACTGAAGACCTTTGCAACCTTCATGTGACTTTAGGCCTTATGGAAGGAAGTAGATGTATTCCAAACCCCTTGTAACTCCTCAACTTCTTCCTACTGACCACTGTCCCCCCCTCCCCCTCCATCTCTCTCTGCAACCCTGGGCAGTATGGAGGGGCAGTAGGGAGGGGGCAGTATGGAGGGGGCAGTAAGCCTCTCTCTGTTTACATGTAACTAACGTAGACACTCCACAATATATATAACAACAATGAAGAGGATGGTGGAGAAGAAGCTTTTACAATAACACTGATGTGATTTAGCGCGCAAACTCACTCACCGCAAGTCAAAGGACAAGATAAGCATCAAATTAAATCAGGAACATAGTTTATCTATCTTTTCTATTAATTTTGGGTAGCAGCATATTCATGTTTTATCTACCCAACCTAAGCTGTGTGAGATACCCTCGTAACAACATCAACTCTGATTCCTATAAGCTCTGATGAACTTTGACTTTAGAGTGAATGATCATTTCGCACTAAACACATCCTCCTCCACCTCATCCAAGCCCAGACAGTGTACGGCCATAACCCTGGGAACTCTGGTTTCCTTGGGCCCTGAGCAGTTATCACAAGCAGATACATTCAAACATGATGTCTCCTGTCTAAACTTCCACTAATGGTTGATGATGACAATGTTTCTCAAATAGGAGGCCATCTGTTGCTCTGAGAGCTAAAGGTTGCCCCAAACTGGCCCCAGGCTGCCGTGGTGACGTGGCCCTGTAAGAGTTGTGTAACAGTTTTGACAGAAGCCTCTGAACGTGAATAGGTTCACTAGTAATAAACGCTGACTCAAAATGCTGTCATTGTGTTTAGCTGATCCCAGGTGCAGCATCTTCTCCATGACACTTCATGTCCAACGCCGCTAAAAAGCAATTAAATAACACAAAAATAGAAAGAACAACAGACAGTGGAGTAGCACTGAAATGCAAAGCAACAAGAACAACCATTTTCCCTAACATTCTCTGACTATTTACAGGCCCCAGGAGGAGGAGAGGACTAGTCTGGGAGCCCCAGGAGGAGAGGACTAGTCTGGGAGCCCCAGGAGGAGGAGAGGACTAGTCTGGGAGCCCCAGGAGGAGGAGAGGACTAGTCTGGGAGCCCCAGGAGGAGGAGAGGACTAGTCTGGGAGCCCCAGAAGGAGAGGACTAGTCTGGGAGCCCCAGGAGGAGGAGAGGACTAGTCTGTGAGTCCCAGGAGGAGAGGACTAGTCTGGGAGCCCCAGGAGGAGGAGAGGACTAGTCTGGGAGCCCCAGGAGGAGGAGAGGACTAGTCTGGGAGCCCCAGAAGGAGAGGACTAGTCTGGGAGCCCCAGGAGGAGGAGAGGGCTAGTCTGGGAGCCCCAGGAGGAGGAGAGGGCTAGTCTGGGAGCCCCAGGAGGAGGAGAGGACTAGTCTGGGAGCCCCAGGAGGAGGAGAGGACTAGTCTGGGAGCCCCAGGAGGAGGAGAGGGCTAGTCTGGGAGCCCCAGGAGGAGAGGGCTAGTCTGGGAGCCCCAGGAGGAGGAGAGGGCTAGTCTGGGAGCCCCAGGAGGAGAGGGCTAGTCTGGGAGCCCCAGGAGGAGAGGACTAGTCTGGGAGCCCCAGGACAATAAATGGATGCTGTCAAATGCAGTGCCAGTTTTCACCTTATAATTCAAGTCAAATTTTCAAGTGCAAAAATGTATTAAGAAATTCATATATTTTTCTATGGATTTATGTACTCTCATTATGTGCTTGATGGATACATTTCGAGTCCAATGATCAATCAGCCTTAATTATCCAGTCATTTCTATTTATTCTGACTATCCACGCATTGCGGTTGATTGATGACAGTCTCTGCTGCCAGTGAGCTGTACAGCTCTGATGTTATTTTTAACTCCTTCCTCCAAATGTAATTTTCACCTCATCGCAGGAGATCCGCAGTGTGAGGAACAACTGGAATGTTACTAAACAGGGACATGAGTCACAACATCGGAGATGACACGTACTGGCTCTGGTTCTGTTTCTTGTCACAGATGTCACGCTAAAACTGGTTCCCGAGTAGTTTTGCATCGCATTGGTAGGCTCTTCTCCACTTGCTTGTAGCGGATTAAGATAAACATCAGCCTGGCTGTCTGGATTCCCTAAGGCAACATGCCCCGCTCTGCCCCGCTCTGTCGCGCTCTGCTCCGCTCTGCCCTGCTCTGCCCCGCTCTGCTCCGCTCTCCTCCGCTCTGTCTCCTGAAGAAGGCTGTCTGAGGGCTGTCTCCTATAGAAAACTGTCTCCTATAGAAAGCTGTATCCTATACAAGGCTGTATCCTATAGAGGGCTGTATCCTATAGAGGGCTGTCTCCTATAGAAGGCTGTATCCTATAGAGGGTTGTCTCCTATAGAGGGCTGTCTCCTATAGAAGGCTGTAACCTATATAAGACTGTATTTCAGTTTCTGGTGGGTGACAAGAGGTGTCACATGACAAACACAGCTATAGCGACACAAAGGAGTCCAACTCAGGGTGGTGGAGGGGGGTGTGAGTGTGTGAGGAGGAGAGCGAGGTGGGCTATTTGAGAAGGAAATTACAGTTACTGGAGGAAGAAGAATCAAAGCCACCATATCTCTACCTCCCTGCAGACAAGCCTTCCCACTACACAGGTCATCAACACTGCAAGCTCAACTCACCAGATGCAGTCCTGAGCTGCAACAATGAACACACATCTTGTCAGCGACGACATGCTTAACTTTCTGGTCGTTTGTGAAATGTTATCTCTTGGGAATATTACCTTTGGCAAAGGCTTTTTCCGGTGAACATGTGTAAAGGGTAACCTTGTGGACCATGCAGATTTATAGTCAGGATAAGGATCTTCTCCTTTCCTCCATGCCTCCTGCTGTGTATTGATCTGTTCCTCACATGGCTGTAATGGAGGACACTAGTGCTAATGGTGGGTGATAAAGCAACTCCTAGACCCAATAAAATCACTTCATCTCACCACTGCATCAACTGTAGGTCTGGGCGTTGGTGAGCACACGGACCCTGCTTCTGCAGTAAGGACTATGCAAGCAGGAGTTCTCCATTTTTATAGACAAACATAAATATGAGAAGTTATTTTATAGTCCCCATTGTGAGGATGATAATGTGCAAGCATTTTAGCTCAGAGAAAAACAAAAGCAAGTGTGTAATTTTAAGTCTCTTGCACTCTCGAGAATGTGAGTGCTACACAGTGTGTGCTTTGACTCCAGTCTTAACTGTGCCTCCTTGGGCAGCAGGAAGAAGCTGGTTTCCATGTTTGTTTACCTTGTCCCTGGGGAGTCTTTGTAAAATGGCAGAGGAGAAAAATCTCATTAGCATTTATTATATCACTCCTAACCTTTCACATTTCAACTAGTTTAACACGCAATTCTGCACGTGTTTCCCGGGGCAGTGAACTTCTGCTTACCTCACACCTCCGGGCTCCTTCCAGTGGAACACACTTGTACTACGGACTTCCCTCCACAACACATCTGCTTCCTGACCAAAGCTCAATAAGATCAGTTAACTGGTTGTACTGAACAGTAAACTCTGCAGGTGTGTGGTCCTGTTTTGAAAGTTTACTAAGGAGCACTTGACAATATTCATAATTTGTTTTACAAGTCTTCACTTGCTACAGCAAACTAAATAAGGACAGCCCTGATGATAAGGAAGTTTTCATGCTAGTCATGCAGATGGAGGTGGCTGTGTATGAATGTGGGAGAAATCAAGGATTTTAATGTGTTGATCACAATTATTATTTGGTCATATGTTCTTTGCTATTAATCATTCACATTTTGTATTCTAAATGTCTCTGCCTGCCTGTAATACTGAACACATATAGGTTGTGTATTATCTTTGTTTCTGACAAACACCTGTGTTCTGACGGGGATACCGCTGAACTGGTCGTTTTCATGTTGAGGTGTTTGTTAAACTCTCTAACCAGCTGGTTGTCTGGAACTTATAAGCCCAGAACCTAAACTGATTGTCACAACGTTCTAGTGGAGACAGACAGAACTTTCTTGCAGACTATTCACATTTTGACTCCTTAAACTAGATCAGAATTTCATTCAAAACCAATACCACAAAATCAGAATTCAAGCCGTGTAAAAACAATTTTTTCTGATTGTAAATTTAAAGGATTTCACTCCTACAATGAAACAAAAGTAATTGT
This sequence comes from Osmerus mordax, assembly GCF_038355195.1. Taxonomy (NCBI): domain Eukaryota; kingdom Metazoa; phylum Chordata; class Actinopteri; order Osmeriformes; family Osmeridae; genus Osmerus; species Osmerus mordax. Next base: position 18,598,365 of record NC_090059.1, on the reverse strand, counting down.
CATTTGTTGGCAGAGGCAAAGCCCAATGATCAGGACATTTACAGTTTATCATCAGCTCTGTGTTGCAGAAATACCCATATGGGTTTCCATCCAGAGTCAGAAGCTCTCTGGCAGCACAGCCCACTAACTCGACAGATGGACAGAGACCAACAACAGCAGATCTGTCCAAAACACACTCCATGTTTGTGTCCCTGTCACAAAACCCGGAATATCTGTTTGGTCAAACAATACAAAACGAAGACTCAAAACTTCCCCAAACTTTAAGTATTTATAGAAAACACACTCATTCTGCCACAGATTGCTGCTCTGCCTCACACACTAGGAAGACATTTTGGGCAGGAGGCAGCCTCGTTTGCATTAATTTGCATATAATTAGCACATCAAACCTGGGGACTTGAAAGGGGGCCCTTGTCAAGACGCTTCGCATAATACTAATCTATCTCTCTCTTTCTCAGACTGTCTCCTGTTCTCTCTCTCAGTAAATGTCGTGAAGGTTTGATGAAACGAACCATTATAAATGATAAACTTGTGTGTGTATGAAAGCATCAGGGTACTGTGGGGGATACATTTCGTATGGCAACTTTTATTTTAAAGCACGTTAAATACTCTATACTTACAGCCATTTGTGTTAAGCTCAAGAATAGTTCATTAAAATGAAGTGAATGTATGTTCTGGGTTTGCAAGCGATTTAAAGAAAATGGATATGTATATGTATTGACTTGGATGTGTGTGAGTGTGTGAGTGTGTGTAGTGATAGTGTGACGATGCTAATTTACTAGCTACAATAATGTTAGTTTAATTGTTTAATTTACTCAACTGAGCATATTAGGCAGGCTGATGCAAATCTGATTAACTCACTGACTTGCATCAATTTGTGTTTATAAGGATCAATCGGAGTTGGACTCTGGTGGGCCAACATCACCATAGTCATAATAACTGTGTTTCTTTCAATTGTATTTTCCAGAATGCAGGAATGAGACATCAACAGAGACAAAGCTCCTGCTCCACAGCCTGCCTGGGACCATGGGACCACGGGACCATGGGACCACGGGACCACGGGACCACGGGACCATGGGACCATGGGTATATTGGGTATATTGGGTATATTGGGTATATTGGGTATATTGGGTTTGTTGGGTTTGTTGTAATTGGTACAGGGAGTTCTGGTTACAGATAATGTCTGTCAAAAAGGAAGTGATGACATTTTCTAATAGTTCCATGCTTTCATGTTGGAGACACAAAGGGCACCAAGCTCTGCTGTCAAATATAACAATTTGCTATTTGAGAGACAGGATGAAGAGACAACCTCCAATTAGACATGACAGGTTCTGTCCATATTTCATCTGCCACAGAAGAGACAGAGAGAATGAGGGAGAGAGGAAGATGGAGAGAGATAAAGAGAGGGAGAAATGGAGAGAGAGAGAGAGTGTTGAGAGGAGAGAGGGAGATGGAGAAAGAGTTGGAGAAAGGGAGGGAAAGAAAGGGACAGAGAGAGAAGTGGGAGGACTGGGAGATGGAGAAAGAGAGCAGTATCTGCAAGAGCAAAACAAACTCCCTCTGTCCCTACACAACCACTGCCAGCTGACTGTACCTCCACAACATGTAATCAATGTCATTCTCGCCACTATGTCTATATAAGCATCTGTAATTTGCCTTCACTCCCACCACAATATGGATTGATTTCTTAAAACCTTGAAAAAGTTTAATCCTGGACTACACTGTCTTCTCATTCAGATCTTCCAGTTTCCACAGCACAGGGTTTTGTCCAAGGCAAGCCTTCCGCTGGGCTGAGCCCAGTAGATGGGTGTCATTCTAGGTGTGAAAGGGAACCTGTGCAGACCTGTGCGTTCATCCACACTATGTTTCTGTCCAGGCCTGTGCGGACCTGTGCGTTCATCCACACTGTGTTTCTGTCAAGGCCTTTGCAGACCTGTGAGTTCATCCACACTGTGTTTCTGTCCAGGCCTGTGCAGACCTGTGAGTTCATCCACACGGTGTTTCTGTCCAGGCCTGTGCAGACCTGTGCGTTCATCCACACTGTGTTTCTGTCCAGGCCTGTGCAGACCTGTGCGTTCATCCACACTGTGTTTCTGTCCAGGCCTGTGCAGACCTGCGCGTTCATCCACACTGTGTTTCTGTCTAGGCCTGTGCAGACCTGTGCGTTCATCCACACTAAGGCAGGGTTATACGTCCTGCTGCTCAGACATCCTGAGCCACTCACTGTTATCTTAATCTCTCATGCTCTCTCCATCTCTCCCTCTCTCTCCCTACATCTCTGTCTCCCTCCATCTCCCACTTACTCCATCTCCCTCTCCCTCCATCTCCCTCTCCCTCCATCTCTCTCTCCCTCCCTCCATCCAGCCCTCCATTCACGGTAGTGAAGTTTCCCTCGCTAGACCACACCTGGGTTGTTGGTGATTGGTTTTGACTGCTGTGCTGACGGAGAGCTGAGCTGAGCTAACTCTGTTTAATAGCATCTATCTTCTTTGATAATGTGACGCTTATTCCCAATCGCCCTCTTTGTTTGTGCAGTTTGCAATGATTAAGCGAGTCAGGTCCTGGGGCTGACACTAGCTGGGAGGAAACACAGCCATCGTCTGTGCTGCTGCACCTTACTTCACTCAATTCAATTCAAATTCAATTCCGGGAGTGTTCCATTCTGCTATCAGGGCTAAGGCTACCGTCACAGAAACAAAACAAACTGCACCTATTAAAAGCAACACCTAGAAGAAAAACATAATAACAGTTCAGAAAAATAAGCAATCATGTTGGAGGCTTTTATGATGAAATATCCCACTGTTTAGTGCTGCTGTGTTACAGGGTTTCCTACCTCCATGTTTCTCTCTGTCTGCTGTCATCCACCTGCCATCCTAACCTTTGCTTCTCTTCCTCTCCAGACACAGCATCATTCAAACCACAGAATCTCTCTCTCCATCTCTCTTTCTCTTTCTATGTGTCTTCCTGCCTGTGCCTTTATGAAGGCCACTTATTCTGCAGGACACACACAGACACACAGCATCCTCCAGCGTTTTGCACCATTTCTGATTTTAACAGCCCTCCACTTCAACCCCACCCATCCCAGCAGTCCCTGGCTTCCCTCTGTCAAACAGACCCTTCAAAAGCAGCACGCTTTGGAGTTCAGGCACGGATGTTTAATCACACAGCTCTTCACTTTGTGTCCACTGTGGACGTAACCCACTCCAAGCATCAACAGGGACACAGACCAGATGTTCCTCCTTCACAGCAGCTGAGACTCCCAGGAAGGAGAGGGGAGGAGGGGGGAGGAGGAGGGGTGAGGCTGAAGGAGAGGAGAGACTGGAGGAGTGAGGCTGGAGGGGGAGAGGCCGGAGGAGAGGACAGGAGGGGGGATGAGAGGATGAGAAGAAGGGGTGAGGGGATAGGAGGGGGGAGGAGAGGATGAGTGGAGGGGAGGAGGGGGGGTGAGGGGATAGGAGGAGGGAGGAGCGGATTTGAGGAGGGGATAGAAGGGGGGAGGAGAGGATGAGAGGAGGGGATGAGGGGATAAAAGGGGTGAGGAGAGGATAGGAGGGGGGAGGAGAGGATGAGGGGATAGGAGGGGGGAGGAGAGGAGGGAATGAGGGGGGAGGAGAGGAGGGGATGAGGGGGGAGGAGAGGAGGGGAGGAGGGGATGAGGGGATAAAAGGGGTGAGGAGAGGATAGGAGGGGGGAGGAGAGGATGAGGTGATAGGAGGGGGGAGGAGAGGAGGGGATGAGGGGGGAGGAGAGGAGGGGATGAGGGGGGAGGAGAGGATGAGGGGATAGGAGGGGGGAGAGGAGGAGAGGAGGGGAGAGGAGAGGAGGGGATGAGGGGGGAGGAGAGGAGGAGAGGAGGGGGGAGGAGAGGGGGGGAGGAGGGGAGAGGAGGAGAGGAGGGGATGAGGGGGGAGGAGAGGAGGGGATGAGGGGGGAGGAGAGGAAGAGGGGATAGGAGGGGGGAGGAGAGGAGGGGGGAGGAGAGGGGGGGAGGAGAGGAGGGGGGAGGAGAGGAGGGGATGAGGGGGGAGGAGAGGAGGGGATGAGGGGGGAGGAGACCCGGCAGCAGGATTAGTGCAGCTTGTCAGGCTCTGACAGCAGTGACAGTTTAATCGTCAAACTGGAAACCCAAAGTAGGAAGAAGGATGTAGTGTTCATTAATATGATTCATTTTGTCCTTTCAGATCCTGTTAATAGTGCTGTCGGCCGCGACAGGTTTCACAGAGAAAGACTGCGTGTGTAAGTGTGTGTGTGTATTATGAATTTCTTTCTCTTTCATTTGTCTTTGCCAGTGTCATCTGTGGGGCCCTACTCCTAAGATGCTTGTAAAACTCTCAGCTTGAGCATTCTGCTTATGAGAAAGGAAGAGAGTCACACGTCTTGATTGTTCTGGAATGACACGAGGGACTGGCGACACACAGACCAGAAGACTGTTTGATTGGCCAACACTGCTCATGGTAAAGTCATCACATTTTCATATGTACATTAATTATTTAACCTTGGACGTATTAATTCCATTAAATGGGGATTTATTTAATGATAATTTGTATAATTCATCATCCATACAAGCTTATGTAAAAGTACTGAAAAAAGGGGATTTTCTCTCTAAAGTACATACGTTTAGCTCCATGTCTGGGTGAGATTGTGTATTCTCTCCCCTCCCCTCCCCTTCCCCTCCTCTCCTTTCTTCTCCTCTCTGTTGTCTCAGACTCATAGGAGATGTTACCATGGTGATGGGAAGGAGATATACCATGAGCTTTGTGGGAGTGGATTGTAGTCCACTGTACATATCGTAGGAGACAGAAAGCATTGCTATAGCACCACAGCCAGGTCAGAACTAGCCACTAAAACACTGGTGGGCATTTTAACCCTAACCCTAACTCAGACAATTCACGAAAGGGATATTCTTGCAGTACCAAACTAGCACTTTAAGCTACTTTATTACTGATATGGAACTCAAAATAACATAGCCTTCATTAAGCTTTTCATTACTGACCTCAGGGGGTCACAGCCATGGTGTTTTTCTTCCAACAACAGCAGTTAGTCCATTTATTAAGGTCATCGATTGGCCATCAAGTCAGATCACCTGGGGCCTCCAGCCTGAACCAGGTTTGTAGTTCTGCTCCTGGGAGGCCCAGCATCTCTCTATAGGCCCACCGCTCAGAGCTGCTCTGAAAAGAAGGCTGGACGCCGACCAGTTGTGTCTCCACTACAGGTAAACCAGGTGTGTCACCAACCTATAGGTCGCTTTGAGACTAGTTTCAACAGTTACAGAAGTAGTGAAACTGAATGTGGTCGTAAGATGATTACATAGCTCCATCTCAAGATGATTCAGACTGTTCCTTAGAAAGACCCTGCAAGACTACCCAGCCTGATGCTCTTCACACAGGGCCAAACTCCTCCAGGGCTGGTCTGCATGGTGTGTTAGTCAGCTTAATGTTCCTCTAAATCCAGTCCTTCAATCATAACTCAACCGTGGATGCTAGGAAATGAGCTGTACCAGAATGTAATCTTTGTGAGAATCGTTGCTGATGTGGAACTAGGTCTTTAAACCATATTAGCATGTTTATTTTAGGACTTGATTAGCATTGGCTAACATGAGCACAAGGGTGGAAAGGAGGGGGCGGCCATGTAAAAAAAATCATTAGCACAGTTACTGTTGCAGAGACATAATGTAACTTTCTGCAAGTCAAACTCTGGGCTCTTTAAATCAGACTGATAGAAAAACAGCAAAAATGAATATCTAGTTTACAGTTCTTTGATAAGACATCTAAACTCATGATCACGTCCACACATGCATGCCATGGGCCAGTTCCTGAACTACTTCAGTAACTGATACTGATGACTCCTAGAAGACACATTCAACATCTTCAAACCACAAACAAGACATCACCGTCACCACCACCACGCACCACGCCAAGGGTTTAAAAAAGGATTCAAACATTCTTCTGATTTACCATGAAACAACCTCCCGATAAAAAAAAACTGTTATCATCCCTTCAGCGCTGCAGTCAGAGCGGAGCTGAGAGCCCCAGGTTATCTTGCCTGGGTCCCTCCTCACCAGCAGGCTGCTAATTATACCCCTGAGTGGGGCTGCAGAGGATCTGATGCTGCAGCAGCTAAAGTAGGACGTTCTGACAAAGCACACCAGTCATCGTAAAATGACTCAAGGGCCTTCTCCAACCTCGCACATGCACATATACACACCCCTCCTACCTCACCCACACATACAGCCCTCCAACCTAACACACACTTGCACACACATTCACACCCCTCCAACCCAATCCACTAAACAAAGCATGCTCTGCTTAGCAGGAAACTCTTTGACTATTTCCAGTTCTAGAATAAAGCATGTGTGACACAAAGCAGATCCCTGTTACAGGAGCTGAGTGGAAGGACCCCCTCCCCTCTGATGGGAGGACACACCCGTGTTTTATGTAAGAGATTACTTCACCTCTGAAGCAGTTTTAATGAGCTGTCAGTGATCAAAGTGATAAGATCAACCTGTGCTTCTTGGTATTGCTGAAATGTCTCTGTGCTAGAGCTGACTAACTCTCACACTCTTCTCTGTAGAAACCTGCACACATGATCACGTATTACACATTGACACACACACACACACACTCACCTGCAGTGTCTGTGCACCCCTGCCACGGTCTGGATGATGGAACACTCTCCCTCGTTCAGACAGAAAGCCAGGTCCTTATCCTCCAGGCAGGGCTGGAAGACCTCAGAGCGCAGACTGGGGGACGTGGGGGCCACTGGAGTGAGAGGGGGGGAGGAGAGGGAGGGAGGGTCAGAGGAGGGAGGGGGAGAGGAGGGAGGGAGATAGAGAGTTAGGTCAAGCTGTAAACATTGAAATTCTGTACCATGAAACCAAAGTAACATTCGGCAACACAACATAAATATTTGTGCCTAGAGTGTTCTCGCTATAGGTTTTGCTATGTAGTTACACATTAGTTAACGTTATCTAAGTTTAATGTCTAAATGACTAAATGTCTAAATGTAATGTGTGACATTCTTCACACCAATATGGAGTTGCATGCTACACTTCTACCTGAATGAGCAAAGCTGCCATGCTACTGTCAACTGGACATCACATCGTCCCCGTCATGTTAACATCTTAAAGGTTAGAGACATTACATTTTACAGTAATTTGGGTTAATGTATCTATCTAATAGTGGCTTGTTCTAAATATATTATAAAACACAATCCCAACACTATCTGCAGTTTACACAGTGATTTTCCATTTCCTGACATTACTATAATTAGTCCCTTTACATAATGGTTCCTTCTGACATATGGATAGTATTTTACTTCCTTGGGGGGGAATGATTACATCCAAACACCTCTTGATAGTGTTTTATGCGTCTCCAGGGCGTGACCTACTTTAGTACTAGTAACTGCAGCTGCAGTGTGACCGTGTGAGGAGGGAGAGCAGGGGGCTAACAGGTAGGCCTGTGTGAGGAGGGAGAGCAGGGGGCTAACAGGTAGGCCTGTGTGAGGAGGGAGAGCAGGGGGCTAACAGGTAGGCCTGTGTGAGGAGGGAGAGCAGGGGGCTAACAGGTAGACCTGTGTGAGGAGGGAGAGCAGGGGGCTAACAGGTAGGCCTGTGTGAGGAGGGAGAGCAGGGGGCTAACAGGTAGGCCTGTGTGAGGAAGGAGAGCAGGGGGCTAACAGGTAGGCCTGTGTGAGGAGGGAGAGCAGGGGGCTAACAGGTAGGCCTGTGTGAGGAGGGAGAGCAGGGGGCTAACAGGTAGGCCTGTGTGAGGAGGGAGAGCAGGGGGCTAACAGGTAGGCCTGTGTGAGGAGGGAGAGCAGGGGGCTAACAGGTAGGCCTGTGTGAGGAGGGAGAGCAGGGGGCTAACAGGTAGGCCTGTGTGAGGAGGGAGAGCAGGGGGCTAACAGGTAGACCTGTGTGAGGAGGGAGAGCAGGGGGCTAACAGGTAGGCCTGTGTGAGGAGGGAGAGCAGGGGGCTAACAGGTAGGCCTGTGTGAGGAGGGAGAGCAGGGGGCTAACAGGTAGGCCTGTGTGAGGAGGGAGAGCAGGGGGCTAACAGGTAGGCCTGTGTGAGGAGGGAGAGCAGGGGGCTAACAGGTAGGCCTGTGTGAGGAGGGAGAGCAGGGGGCTAACAGGTAGGCCTGTGTGAGGAGGGAGAGCAGGGGGCTAACAGGTAGGCCTGTGTGAGGAGGGAGAGCAGGGGGCTAACAGGTAGACCTCAGGATCTCCTGACAGGATGGCACTCTCTGGCCCCTGGATCAGCCCTTCACCCTGGACTGGAGAACACACCATGCTACTGGTCAACTCCGTGCTACAAACCACTCTCATTAGATTTATATCACCAGAACCGTTCACTCACCATATCCAGGGCTCTCAAGTCTCACGCATTTACCGTGAGTCTCGCGCATTTCAGCCATTATTCACGCTCTCGCGCAACACCTTGTATTTCTCATGCTGAGAAGTAAGGGATAACTTGTCCCGCTATATACAATTAGCCTACTGGAGAAGACGCAGGCATACTGAGGGAAGGTGTCTGCCGAGATGATAGTTGTGTCGAGTCATACAGAGTTAAATGCCACCTACTAGCCAATCAGATACATCACCAGCAGCCCCCCCCCCCCCCCCCCCCCCCCGCTGCCAGCTGGTATGGTGATCTCACGCCAAACTTTTGATAAAACTTGAGAGCCCTGCTATATCTATACGTCTGCACAGCTATATGTGTGAGCGTGACACACACACACACACACCACACACACGCAGATACTATATCATCTGTCCAAGCCTCTCAGATGGGATTGTCAGGAATTATGTTCAATACCTTGTCATTAGAATTGGATTAAACCTTTGATACTTCCTTTATACATTTATGTTTAGTCAACAAAGCCTCTCAACCCTGTCCCTATCAACACAGCCTCTTAACCCTGTCCCTATCAACACAGCCTCCCAGCTCTGTCCCTATCAACACAGCCTCTCAACCCTGTCCCTATCAACACAGCCTCTCAACCCTGTCCCTATCAACACAGCCTCTCAACCCTGTCCCTATCAACACAGCCTCTCAACCCTGTCCCTATCAACACAGCCTCTCAACCCTGTCCCTATCAACACAGCCTCTCAACCCTGTCCCTATCAACACAGCCTCTCAACCCTGTCCCTATCAACACAGCCTCCCAGCCCTGTCCCTATCAACACAGCCTCTCAACCCTGTCCCTATCAACACAGCCTCTCAACCCTGTCCCTATCAACACAGCCTCTCAACCCTGTCCCTATCAACACAGCCTCCCAGCCCTGTCCCTATCAACACAGCCTCCCAGCCCTGTCCCTATCAACACAGCCTCTCAACCCTGTCCCTATCAACACAGCCTCTCAACCCTGTCCCTATCAACACAGCCTCCCAGCTCTGTCCCTATCAACACAGCCTCCCAGCCCTGTCTCCCTCTGGGACCCGCAGTGTCGGGGCTCTGCTCCATCTGGCCAATCAGAGCCCAACCTGCTCTGGTGTTGACCAATCCCATGTCAAAAAGAGGTCACGGATGGAATATGATTGTGTTAATCCTTCTGCTGTGACAGGAAGTCCAGATCAATCTGAGCTTTCCATCCTGATCTTGATGGAAACATCTGGAGCCTTGCTGACAGTTCAGAGATGGGGGGGGATCAATCGGATCACTTACAAGCTCCAGTAACTGTGGGATGGACAGGACCTGCTGCCAGAGCCTCTCTCTTATCACATGAAGTACTGCTCTCATTAGAAAAACGAGCATTTCATGTGTACTATTGCCGAGGCAGAAATTGAGATCTTTTTTAATACTGAGAAGACCCTGGAGTCTGTCCTCTGCATCTGTGAGCAGGCCTCACTGAGAAGACCCTGGAGTCTGTCCTCTGCATCTGTGAGCAGGCCTCACTGTCACCAGCCACTGTCATTATCTCGGCTTCAGACGACACCGGACTACAGAACCTGAATTATTAATATCGACACATTCCCAAGACGGGCTGTTCAAAAGGTTATCTATTCCAAGACGCAACTTCAAGAATAGAAAATAGAACACAAGTCTCCCAGCAGCAGAAACGTCCACAGCAGTAACCGTGTGCTGGTGCCAGGTCCACCCAGGGTCTCCAGGGTCTCCAGGGTCTCCAGGGTTAGGGTTAGGCTGTGTGGACCTGCTGTTGTGGTCAGACAGCCTTTAAGCCTCCCGATTGGTCTGGTCACACGGTTTACAGGCAGCAGCAAACCTCTACCATGCTGATGGATATTAACATTAACATCCATAATAAATGGATGACCCATGTTCCTCTGGAGAGGGAAAGGGTTTAATGTATTAATGAAGACAGAGATGAATGCTCTCGCTTGTGGAAAAGCTCAGTCTCATTCTCTGTCCAATCTAAGGACAAGTTTATTAATTCCTAAAGTGGCATGCCTCAGGGAACCCCCTCTACATAGCTCACCTAATTCTAGCCCTGTGGCTAAAGTCACTATTGACAGGTTATTCAAACAAAGCAGAAAATGAATGCTTGTTGGGACCAACCTCAAGCATTTAGCCTAATTAACTGTGCAAGATGGTAATGATTTTCCTCTGACTTCAAGTGGTTTTTCCACTTCAGTTATCTCATGCGACAAATTCCTGACATCCCAATATCCCCATCGCATTCCACACACACACACACACACACACACACACACACACACACACACACACACACACACACACACACACACACACACACACACACACACACACACACACACACACACACACACACACACACACACACACACACACACACACACACACACACACACACACACAAGCATACAATCTGTGAATCAGGAATGTGAATGGTGAAACCCAGCTGAATCTTAAAGAAATACTGAATGTGAGATTTTACCTGTCCTTTACCTGTTGTTGTTGCACAACATCATCTCCCTTCCTAAGACCTCACACTGTCCAAAGCAGCACTGAGATATTTAGTCTATTTATACAGCTTCAATATAGCATGTTAGTCATCATTTATAGTCATAATTCTAAAGAACAAACGCTCTCACGAGGGCTTTCAGAGCTTTGTAGTAGCTCCACCTGCAAAATCATCTCAATTCAACTGCTCAGTGAGTCGTAAAAACAATATTAATGTTTGATGCATTAAACATCTACAAACTATGAATGTATTGCTTTCCCTTCCTTGATGCACAGGGTCATGAGTTCCCTTCCTTGACGCACAGGGTCATGAGTTCCCTTCCTTGATGCACAGGGTCATGAGTTCCCTTCCTTGATGCACAGGGTCATGAGTTCCCTTCCTTGATGCACAGGGTCATGAGTTCCCCTCCTCATCATCACGTCATGAACGGACGACACCGAAACACATGCTCCATCTTGGCAATCCAAATCATGGAACGAACATACACACACCCCTCTACACACACCACTCTACACACACACCTGTCTCATCACACTGTTGTCCTATGAGAACAGCTATGTCACCAAGGTAAGTGAATAACTCTGTTATCTGTATTCAAATGGAAGTATTCATAAGTCTGCATCTAAATAATACATTCCCATCAGATAATGGGCCGCACATTACAGGCGCAGCCCAGAACCAAGACCCGAGGTGTTGATGTGTGAATTCTGCAACGCTTTTATCTTCGCCGTAACAAAAGCCTGACTGCTCGAGTCCCCAACAGGCTGCTCGATTAGCCACAAACAGCCGGCAGAAATGACAGCTACAGAGAGAGCAGGAATCGTCTCGCCTCCACTCCTTTGAAATCACTCACTTTCCTTCTACACAAAGACAATCCGCCTTTCTAATTCCCAGGATAACTTTCAAGGAATGTATTGGCATGGGGGTATCGTGATAGGTCCAGCCCTGCGAGATCACAGCCTCCCAGAACAAAACTGCATGCTCAGGCTTCCTGCATGGAGATTATACCTCTGAAGGAAGGACACAACCTGATCAGATGAATGTGACTGTATTCCAGATTACTCAGAACTGTACGTTAATACAGTTGCCTGGAGAATACAAGCAATCCTAGCACTGTGAGAGAACCCTAACCCTCTTATAATGAACAGGTTCAGATGAGAAGCATCGCACAAGAAGGAAAACATCACAATATTACTGAACATCTACAGGAAAATTGGAGGAAGGAGACCTAGACTGCATCTTCCAATGGTTCAGTCCAATTGGTGTTTTAAAAACCCACCGACACTGTATGACTATGTTTAGCCTGTGTTCTGCTCCTCTCTCTCACCAACCGTCTCTGGAGGAGGGGATCCCTCTCTGAATTGCTCCTCCCAAGGTTTCTTCCATTTTTCTCCTGTTGAGAGTTTTTTGGGAGTTTTTCCTTGTCTTCCTTGAGGGTTTAGGTTGGTTGAGGGGCAGTTCTATGGGCATATGTGAAGCCCTCTGTGACATGCTTGCGTGTAAAAAGGGCTATACAAATAAATTTGATTTGATTTGATTCAGAGAATTATTATATAATAATCATTATTTTTAGTCACAGACTGGTTGTCTACCATTTCATCTCCGTTATGTTAGGCTATAAGGCAGGACCTGGTCCACAATAAAATACGGATGTTGGCATCAACACACTCTCTGGAGGTCTGAAGTGAGTTTAAACATGGTGGTGACTAGCAATGAGGTCTGGATGAGGGGTTTACAGGTAGTGGCGGTTTACGGGTGCTGCCATCTTGCGCTGGTGATGTCATTTGGAGCCAGAGTCTGTGCAGAGGTGATCGGGTGGTGGAGTCAGAGTCTGTGCAGAGGTGATTTGTGGTGGAGCCAGAGTCTGTGCAGAGGTGATCGGGTGGTGGAGTCAGAGTCTGTGCAGAGGTGATCGGGTGGTGGAGCCGCGGTATCGAGGTCCCACCCATACACTCGCCTGACTCAATCGCAAGCACACACTAACCCCTTTTTATATTATCAAATAACTCATTAAAAACAAACTGATCAGAAAAATGAGCACTTGAAAAGACATCAGCGTGATAATAACTACCTAAAATGACAGAAACCATCTTTTGGAGAAAATATTAATTGACTTGCACTTGTAATTTTTAGTTTGTCCCATCCGCTAACATGGAGGGGGCGGGACTTATGACCTATACTGCAGCCAGCCACCAGGGGGCGATCAAAATGCTTTGGCTTCACTTTTGGGGAGCTGCCATGCCGTCCATTCTTTTTACAGTCAATGGACACCTGTGTCTGAGGCAGTACCTGTGTCTGAGGCAGTACCTGTGTCTGAGGCAGTACCTGTGTCTGAGGCAGTACCTGTGTCTGAGGCAGTACCTGTGACTGAGGCCTTGTGATGGACAGTACCTGTGTCTGAGGCCTTGTATTTACATTTACATTTACTCATTTAGCAGACGCTCTTATCCAGAGCGACTTACAGTAAGTACAGGGGTATTTGTCTGAATGGGTACGCAGTTTGTACCAGCATCAGCGTTCTGTAATGAGGTTGTTGATGTGTGTTTCTTTGGATAAAAGCGTCTGCTAAATGAATAAATGTAAATGTTTCTGTTCCTGGGACCTCTCAGGAACAGGTAGCACCCAGGGCTGTGTCCACAGTTCACATCTGTATACTGCTACATTTCAGATGACATGTTGACTAGCTACTGCCTTTATGGTATTTCACACATGGCAAATATGATTAATAACTGATTAACAAAGGATCCCTGAATGCTTTCCACCTGTCGTGAAGTCTAGCATACCAATCTCATTATCTCTTGTAGGATTAGGGCTGGTTCATTGTGTGAGCTACAGGCACAATCCACACCTTGCTACGATTAATTAGCTCAAGATTAAAGACCAGATTATGCCTCAATTCACAATCATCTAAAATTGATAAAGCCTGTTTAATTTATGAGAGATTAAGCAAGACATTCACAAATCCATAAATCCTCTGATCTCTTCCCCCAGGTTTGTCTTCTACTTAGTTTTGTCCTCCAGTCTCCCCATAAACATGCTAGTACAGCTCATTAAAATTCAAGGCAGAACACAAGGCAGGTAAAACACACACACACACACACCCCTCCATGCCAATTTACATTTGTAGCATTTTCCTCAACGGCTACCTGGTAATGTGCTCATTAGTGTGCTTGTGCTCAAGACAGTCTCTGGGGGGAGAGGGGGAGAGTAAGTAAGGGGGAGGGGGAAGGGAGAGGAGGGGTGGAGGGTGGACGGGGGAAGACAGAGAAGAGGAAGAGGGGAGGGAGAGAAGGGGGAGGAGGGAGAGAGGAGAGAGAGGGAAGAGGAGGGAGGAGAGGGAGAGAGGAGAGAGAGGGAAGAGGAGGGAGGAGAGGAGGGAGAAGAGGAGGGAGGAGAGAGAGGAAAGAGGAGTGAGGAGAGGAGGGAGGAAAGGAGGGAAGAGGGGAGAGGAGGGAGGAGAGAGAGGAAAGAGGATGGAGGAGAGGAGGGAGTGCCTGTGTTTACAGCAGCGTACATCAAAGACCCACGTGAGGGGAGGCCCTCTGAGGGCCCAGTAATTGCTTACCCAGTATGCAACACTGGCTCTGTAGTCAGAGCCATGTTCTGTATTCTGTGCATGGAAAACATTTAGGCTCTGATTTCACCCCAGTGTCAGTCCGTTTGGATTACTGTTGATGGATGAGGAGGACAGGAGCAGAAATATGTTTGATCATGACAGTAGTGTTCCAGTGATTCTGATATGAGGCAGATCATGACAGTAGTGTTCCACTGACTCTGATATGAGGCAGATTATGACAGTAGTGTTCCAGTGACTCTGATATGAGGCAGATTATGACAGTAGTGTTCCAGTGACTCTGATATGAGGCAGATCATGACAGTAGTGTTCCATTGACTCTGATATGAGGCAGATCATGACAGTAGTGTTCCAGTGACTCTGATATGAGGCAGATCATGACAGTAGTGTTCCATTGACTCTGATATGAGGCAGATCAGAGTGCACGACTACCACTGCTTATAAGTACCCTAACAAAATAACATCTGGAATACAAGCACAGTAAGTCACAGTTATGAAAAGTAACTGTTGGAGCAAGAGAACAAAAAATAATTTGCATTATAAAAGGGAAGAGATAATCTCTATTACCTTCTAAAATCATTAGCTAACTGATTTACATGACACACACCTAGACTAAGACCCATCTGAACCCTGCTGGACCCGGGGAACACTGGACCACCTCACATCCTCTCCAACACCACAAGGTTCAACTTGGTAAATGAAAACCTAATTCTAACTCTCAGTCAGAAGCAGTGCATTCACATGCCCTAACCCTAACCCAGTCAGAAGCAGTGCATTCACATGCCCTAACCCTAACCCAGTCAGAAGCAGTGCATTCACATGCCCTAACCCTAACCCAGTCAGAAGCAGTGCATTCACATGCCCTAACCCTAACCCTCTGAACAAACAGCGAGTTTATCGACGTCAGAACGGCCATGAACCAGAGTCCTGCTGTTAGGGTTAGGGCTAGGGTTGACTCACAGGTCCTTACTCGGGTCTATTGGCATCCTGAAGGGGATGCCTATAGACATCCCCATGCCATCCAGAGAGGCCACCGCTCCATGTTGGAGACTGATGGAGTTGACCTGAGGGACAGGTACTGAATGGTGACTGACAGCCCTGAGGGCGAGGTCAAGGTAAACTGGGCCGTGGAACCAGAGCTCTCCAACAGATGTCTGTCACACAGAAGGGGTCTGACCTGTCCTTCACCTGACACCTCTAAGGCCGAGAGACAGGGAGGCTTGGAGGGCTAGCTAGTCTGGGAGAGGGGAGGGTTGGAGGGCTAGGATATGTCATTCTCAATAGAGAGTTTAAACACAGTAGAAAAAGACTAACTTTAATCTTATTTTTTCAAAGGATTGTCCATACCTAAAAATCAGTAATGAGATTCATGAAAACAGAGGGAATTGAGGATACTTAAAAAGCAACCTCTTAATAAACATTTCTGGAAAGCAATCATATATTCTTCCTGAAATAGTATAAAGACAGGGGAATTTTGATTACTTTGTCTCTAAATCAATACCTGCCAGTGAAAACAATTTCTCTGATTAAATCTGATAATCATACTAAGAGACTATGATTACCCTGCAAAGAAAACACCAGAATGAGAGCAGGCATGACCCAGTCCAACACCTGAAATATTAAAAGCAAGGATATAGAATGTGGTTATCATTGTGCAGCACTTAACGGTTCTGACCACAGTTCAAGCTTGGTGATGTACCACACCCTCTTGAGGTGTACTGCTTTTCTATGCAGTGAAATGCATTATCACAGTGTCATCGTAGCTAGAATGAGACCTTGTCATGGGTTAGGGTTAGGGCTAATCTGCTCATCTTAATCTGCGGTTACCCGGTGCATGTTCTTGGAGAAAAGGCGGTTGCACTTTTTATTGATGATTTCATACGATGATTTCATATGATGATTCCACGATTTTGTACAATGATTCCCAACCCCAGTCACATACCTTTATGGGGCGTATCACATTTGTTGACGCCTGACCGCAGCGGCCCGGGTTCAATTACGGCCCAGGACATTTCTGCATGTCCTCCCCTCTCTCTCTCCTGCCTTTTCTTTCCATGTTGAACTATCCTATCCAATAAACCATAAACATTTCTTACATTTTGTTTTATCCTACACTTTCTCATTGTAATGTGCCTCCAGAATTTCCCTGATGTTGGATTCATTTTGAATGGGACTGAATGGGACTGAAAGGTAAATCTGATGTTTAAATATAAACATCTGAGTTCCTCAGGAAGGACACCTGTCTCATCTTATCTCAAACCTACATCATCACATTCACACACTGCTGTCAATTCTACGTGGCAATACTTATGGGCAGGTTTACTTTTACATATATATATATTATATATTATATATTATTTTTATTTATTATAAAGTTTATAATCACAAGTTTGTGCGTCTGATGCTATTTTCTGCTAATCAAACACCCATTCTATTAATGTGTTATCTATTAATATGTGTCACCTTATAACAATCTCAGAAGTAAAGCAAAAACTTTCTCTGAGCGATAATCTGAAGCACACACCTACAGTCTAGAACCCTCCTGATTAACCAACAGAATGTTTCCGGGAGTGATTATTGAGAATGGGGAGCGATTAATCAGACTTAATGAATGTTTACCTTCAAACAAGCTCATTAGTCGTCCTGTAATGTGTGGGAGCAGCAAAATGATGCACATAATGATATGTGCTACACACTAACCCTGTGCGCTACACACTAACCCTGTGCGCTACACACTAACCCTGTGCGCTACACCCTAACCGTGTGTGCTACACACTAACCCTGTGCGCTACACACTAACCCTGTTTGCTACACACTAACCCTGTGCGCTACACACTAACCCTGTGCGCTACACACTAACCCTGTGTATACAGACATCGCTGCTGCAACAGGGTATCCATGATTTGTATCATGTATGCATTTATTTAGCTGAAGCTTTTATACAAAGCTACTGCACTTCATATTTATGTACAAACAGGACTAATAACAGATGACAGCTTCCTAAACTCTGGATAAGATAAACACATTTCATAGATCATTTAGAAACAAATGTGTATTGGAAGCCTATACAAAATGTGACAGTTCATGAATCACTTACTAACAATACTATGGTGTGTGTCTTCTGCTAACCCATGCAAGCTGCATGACAATTATTTAACTTGACCATGTAGTTTAGTAGCCATGCTAAGCTAAATGAATGCCAACATGTTATGCAACTAAAAAGGCCCATGGCAGGTTTCAGATCCAGGGACACTGCTGTCTCCTGTATATTTTACATTAGAGGCACTTAGGAACATTATCTTCATTACTCTTAAAGTGTGTGAACGGTTGCAGCCAACGGAAGTCATGAATGAAAAATATCAAATATGTATTTTATCAAAAGGTCTGGTAAGTATAATTTCACAGTGTACTGATTATCCATGTTGACAACAATACACAATTACAGATGTACTGTATACCTGTGTACAAGTTGACAAAATATCTAAACATTTGCATAATGACCTGACTCAGTTACACAACCCTGCTGATCTTAGAGCTGAGTTTGCCTACAGAAGCAGATGTTGGTTGTACCCATGATGCAGTGCACCGGGGCAGTGCACCGGGGCGCTGCACCGGGGCGCTGCACCGGGGCGCTGCACCGGGGCGCTGCACCGGGGCGCTGCACCGGGACGCTGCACCGAGGCGCTGCACCGGGGCGCTGCAGCAACAGCTCCTTGAGGCCTCAGACAGCAGGGTGAGATGTACGACAAACAGGTGGCCTGCTCCCCTGGCAGCCAGGCTGCCCACACGGAGGGCTCTGCCCGCCTCATCGCAGCGTGTGATGGTGGCCTGCTCCCCTGGCAGCCAGGCTGCCCACACGGAGGGCTCTGCCCGCCTCATCGCAGCGTGTGATGGTGGCCTGCTCCCCTGGCAGCCAGGCTGCCCACACGGAGGGCTCTGCCCGCCTCATCGCAGCGTGTGATGGTGGCCTGCTCCCCTGGCTACCAGCCAGGCACATGGCATCGAGGGCACAGCTGGGACTGGGACCCACTGACACAGTTCACTACTGTGTGACCACTCACACGACGAATAGAAGATTAGCCCTTCAGCCAGGTGGGCCAGGCTTGCCCTTCAGCCAGGTGGGCCAGGCTTGCCCTCCAGCCAGGTGGGCCAGGCTTGCCCTTCAGCCAGGTGGGCCAGGCTTGGCCTCCAGCCAGGTGGGCCAGGCTTGCCCTCCAGCCAGGTGGGCCAGGCTTGCCCTCCAGCCAGGTGGGCCAGGCTTGCCCTCCAGCCAGGTGGGCCAGGCTTGCCCTCCAGCCAGGTGGGCCAGGCTTGCCCTCCAGCCAGGTGGGCCAGGCTTGCCCTCCAGCCAGGTGGGCCAGGCTTGCCCTCCAGCCAGGTGGGCCAGGCTTGCCCTTCAGCCAGGTGGGCCAGGCTTGGCCTCCAGCCAGGTGGGCAAGGCTTGCCCTCCAGCCAGGTGGGCCAGGCTTGCCCTCCAGCCAGGTGGGCCAGGCTTGCCCTTCAGCCAGGTGGGCCAGGCTTGCCCTTCAGCCAGGTGGGCCAGGCTTGCCCTTCAGCCAGGTGGGCCAGGCTTGCCCTTCAGCAAGGTGGGCCAGGCTTGCCCTCCAGCCAGGTGGGCCAGGCTTGGCCATAAAGTTGTTGCCAGAAAGGTCTGCCACTTCCACAAGGATCGTGTCTGAAGGGACCAGATGATGTCCCTACATGACCAGATATAGGAAACACTCCAGACATCAACCCAACCATCCCCAACCGTCATCCTCAGCCAGCCCTCATCCACAGCCCTCATCCCAAGCCCTCATCCCCAATAATTACATTACATTTGATCATTTAGCAGACACTCTTATCCAGAGCGACTTACAATAAGTACAGGGACATTCCCCAGAGGCAAGTAGGGTTAAGTGCCTTGCCCAAGGACACAACGTCATTTTGCACAGCCAGGAATCGAACAGGCAACCTTCTGATTAGGAGCCCGATTCCCTAACCGCTCAGCCATCTGACTCCCTAATACACACAGCCCTCATCCACAGCCCTCATCCCCAATAATACACACAGCCCTCATCCCCAGCCCTCATCCCCAGCCCTCATCCCCAGCCCTCATCCCCAGCCCTCATCCCCACCCCTCATCCACAGCCCTCATCCCCAGCCCTCATCCACAGCCCTCATCCCCAGCCCTCATCCCCAACCCTCATCCACAGTCCTCATCCACAGCCCTCATCCCCACCCCTCATCCACAGCCCTCATCCCCAGCCCTCATCCACAGCCCTCATCCCCAGTAATACACATCACATTCCCATTCACAACCAGTCTAGCTTCCCTTTCCAGGGACACAGATTCCTCCTACAGCCTTCATTCCTGCATCATGGCAACACTTCCATCACTGCAAGAGAAAACAAGTCACAGCAAATTCCCTTCGACAAACATGCAGGGAGGGGGGGCAGCTCTTGGAGGTCTGGGAAGAGGATTACAAGTCTCCTCAGCAGCTGATCCTGTCAGAGGCACTCAGGGAAAAACAACATGCATGTAGGTACCAGACCTGCATGTACAGACCAGACCTGAAAGTCCCTGAACAAGCCCCCTCCCACTTACACACACATACCCACACACACATGCACACAAGTAGTAGAACTACCAATAACACTGTCAGCCACTGCTATGATCCAATCGGTCCTTTAAATGTATTGGCAGCTTGTGATAATGATCATCTTTTCAAACAGTAGACAAGACAAACCCAGTAAGCACATGTTTGCCGCAACAATCTGTTGGTAAGTGAGTCACTCCAGGAGAATTTACATTTCAATCTATTCAATAGAGGAACTAATTGTGTTTCTGAGCTTGGATACAGTGACACATCTCATGCTATTATGTTAATGCTCACTGCTGCTGCCCTGAACAGACCTTCTCCTTCAAGCATCTGACAGTCTTCTACCATCCAGTAGGTCAAAATCCTCTTCAGTTCAAGACAATTCTGTTATGAGATTCACTAGATTCAGAATTATAAACAAGCTCTTTAAACATCTTGACTCTTCTTGATGTGCTTGTTGTGGCTCATGATCTGTGTGTGTGACAATGCAATCATCAGGCAACACAGTTTGTCCACTTTCTGTTCACCTTAACCAACCTGCACGTCTGTAGATGGTAACTGTTTCATTGTGTAAAGTACAGCAGGTGCTGACATGGCAATCAAAGACTAAGGAGTACTAACTCTGTGTTAATAAGGCATTAGAATGAAGTTAGTGTTTGGAGTGTTCTCAGGTTATGAGCCCAGCAGAGCTGCTCTCTGTTCAGGAGGGCGTATTCTTCCCTCCAGACACTGCTAAACCTTCAGAGGGTTCTCTCCTTATAACAAACCACGAAGGTGAAGCACCATGGATGCATGTGTTGTCATCTCATGTCTCGTTACTGAAAGATAAATATAAAGATCTTCCTTCTCCCCAACTCCAGAGAACTTGTCTCAGTCTTTAAGTCTGTTGGACAGGAAGTGGAGAGTCTCTGCAGATCAGTGATCAGAGTGGGCTGGCAGGCTTGTGATGAGCCCGGCACATGGGCCTCCTACGTCCTGGTGAGTCGAGTTATTCCTCCTCACATGCGTGTTTCCTGGCTGGTTCCATGCAGCCTTCTCCCTGATGCCCTGCACAGACATGCTGAAACGCCTGCATGAGTCCCCAGCCTGCTGTGAAGATGGTCCTTGACTCAAACAAATGAAATGAAAAAAAGGCATCTTTCTGGGCAGAACATAAAGATTTTCTCCTGCCTGTTATCGTCTGAAAAGGTTGTGTGTAAATGCTCTGCTCGCCAAAGCAGCCACATGTTTGTGTTGAACCAGCAGATAAAATGATTTGAATGTAAAACAGGCCTTTTGAGTCGATTACATTGCACCCTGTTTGTGTAAAGGCTAATCATGTTGGTTTCCCTAAATGCAAGAGCCCTGTTTAAACACGCTAAACCTCATCTCCACCTTCCTTCCTGCAGAACCTCACTTGACTGGAGAGATGAGGCATGATGAGAGAAGATGAGGAAGAGGATGATATTGTGGACGTACAGTAACGCAGCTGTTACCCTCCCTAACTATGAGAAGATAAACGTTGCCATGTTGCCGTGTCTGAGTGAAGCCGATGTGTATCGGTGAAACTCACTCCTCAGGTATGTAACAGGCCACCCGCATCAACGAATTGCTAGCTTTTCGTTGGCGTAGTTGGTAGTGGTGGCGCTTGGGATGTCAGAGGTGGTAAGTTCTAACCCAGTGTGGGACGATTTGCCCGATACCTCTGACGGAGCTTGCAAGACCACGTCTGTTACATGAGCAGGAGACACCATTGACGAAGCTCTGACAGACACGGCAGCCATGACTGCACAATGTACACATCTAGTGCAGCACATGTACACATCTAGTGCAGCACATGTACACACCTAGTGCAGCACATGTACACATCTAGTGCAGCACATGTACACACCTAGTGCAGCACATGTACACATCTAGTGCAGCACATGTACACACCTAGTGCAGCACATGTACACATCTAGTGCAGCACATGTACACACCTAGTGCAGCACATGTACACATCTAGTGCAGCACATGTACACATCTAGTGCAGCACATGTACACATCTAGTGCAGCACATCTACACATCTAGGGCCTCATGTACTAACGCTTTTGCGCCCACTTCAGGCGTATTTGTTTCGCAATTTGCATGTAAAAGCATGGCGAGGTATGTACAAACATGCCACACTGAGGTAAAAGCGCAGACTGCCTGTCGCGGGAACTGAAAATGGCAAATTGCGCTTTTCCGTGTCATGCATATGCATTCACGGGAGGGTCAAGGGGAAAGTGGGAGTTTCCCATAAAGAGATGGGAGGGGATGCGTTAAGTGCGCCTAATTATGTATTCCGCGGTATGTACAAAAACCGCCTGTGAAAGCGCACCTCTATTTTGCGGTGAAAATTCTCGGCTTTTTAAAAGCAGGCGTAAACCAGGATGCTCATTAGCCTGGCTCTGCCCTCCTACGTACTTCCGCTCAATTTTATTTTTGCTTCTGTACATAGGTCTGGCCATGAGGTACGTAAGTCAGATATTTCAGGTTGATTTTCTACCGGCTAATCAGCGAACAGAGGGAGTGGCTGAGAACGATGACGTTGATGTCGTGCGCTAGTTTGTGTTGTAGTTCCGTAATGGCGGCGGAGAAAGATGCAAGCAAAGCCATTCGGTCCGTTGTGGCAACGCTGCCGAATATCCAACAGCTAAACCCGGAGCAAGAAAAAGTTTTGCTGAGTTTTGTTGGTGGCCATGATGTTGTGGCCCTCCTCCCCACAGGGTTCGGGAACAGTTTAATTTTCCAGCTACAGCAGCTAGCTCTGTTACAGTAGTGGTGAAGGAATTGGATAAGGCGAACGCTAGCGATTGGTTATGGCAGATCAGAGTGGCTCTGGGCAGATCCAATAGTTTTAAACTTCAACAGAGTACCCGCCTACAAGGAAGTCGACGCTTGTCAATGGAGCGAGGCCAGACTCTCTGTACAAATGCAATGTACGAGAGTCTGGTTAGGACCAGGCTAGATGCGCATATGCCTCCTGGTGAAATGGCAGCCGTAAGCCGAGCAAGACGAAGACATCGGCCAAAGGATTTTTGACACAAGGATCACACTTTTAGAGTTGTGAACACAAAATAATTACGCGTTACAGATTAAGCATCCATGCAATATTACAGTTACTGGAATAAATAAAAAATTACGAATTACGAATCTCCGACTCAGCGTTCACATTCCATTCCATCAGTTGTTAAACAGCTACATTATAAATATTGGCATCAGGATAATTTCAAACAGTCATTGCTGTTTCGACTTTGGTGGCTGATCCATGATAGAAAGAGAGAAGGAGGCCCATTCAATTGCGCGTTTAAATGCTCGCAATGTACGCTATAGTGGGCAGAGAAAGGCGCTGATTACCCGATGACCTGCATGTTTCGTAAATACGACGTAAACTGAAGTATCACAGCGTGCGCAATCTGCGGGTTGGCCATGGCGCTAATAACACTACGTTTGTGAATGTACGTACATGAGGCCCCTAGTGTACAACTGGATAGTCCAGGGTGTTTATCACTCCAGTAGCAACAGTTACCTTGGTGACCCACAGCCTTTGGACTCCATGTTCCAGTCAATAAGCTGTCAGTGCTGACAGAGATTGCAGCTATTAGCAGGTGACACGGTGACCCCACAGCTATAGCAAGGTCCTGGTATACGGCACCTTCATTTCATGAGGGTAACTGCATCTGATCTGGTGCTGTAGGTTGGTTCAGGTTGTGTTTGTCATGTTCTAGGACAAAACATCAAACCACTAGTCGAGTAGCAGCCAACAGCACAGCAGGTGAGTGTCTACAGATGAAAATTTTAGTTAAGACGACTGGACTGGAACAGCAACATGGAAGTGGTCTTGACAGGATTTAAGTGTTGTGAAAATACCTATAATTAATTGCTGTCAATTGTGACATATTTGGTTTTAATCCCTTGAAAGCATCTGCTGGGCGTCAGTTTGACAATTTTATTAAAACTATGGAAAACACATGGATGCAGGGGACTGTAGCTCAGCATTCCCATCACCTCCTCATTTATGTCTCACAAACACACACACTTAATCCAAACAGCGTCCAAATGACCAAACACACATGCATGCACACACACAGGCATGTGCACACACACGCACACACAGGCATGTGCACACACACACATGTGCACACATGTGCACATGCTCCTTCTCTGCATCTCTGGTTCTGTCTCTCTCTCCTTCCCTCAATTTCATTTCCCTCTTCCTCTTCTCTCCCTCGCTTTCCCTCCTCCTCTCTCTCTGCATCTCTTACTCTTCCTCTCTCTGCGTCTCATTTTCTCTCTTTCCTCCTCCCTCTATCTCCTTCTATGGTCCTCTTATTCATTCTCTCCCTCCCTCTCTCATTCTGTCTCTCATTTCTCTCTGCACCAGAACTAATTTCTCCCCAGAGCTGATAGGCCACGGTCTGCTGCAGCCAATCCCTATAATTATCCTGTCAGCTATGTAAACTCCCTGCTCGGACTTCAAGTCCATTTCAATGTTAGCCGCCCGACACCACAATGGCTATATCAAATGTAAGCCTTGTGCAGTAAGTGGGATACATTCTCCCTCCAACCGCTTTCCATTTGGTTTACAGGTAAAGGCTATAGGCTAATAGCTGCCATGCAGTAGAAGAGCCCCTGTTCTGTAACTGGTCGAGCCCTGCCTGCAGTCCTGATTGGAGGGATTTGCTTGGCAGCCAATGGCCTGCTCCTCGGAGGCTCCGTGTTGCATCTGGTCTCCTCAGGACTATAATGCACCACAAGAGTTTTCAGGGGGTGGGTTTGGCAGGGGTGGGGGTAGAGGGGGACAGAGTCAGGAAATCAGTCATGATGGGGGGGTGGGGGGGGGGGGGTGGTAATAGGATTTCCAATGGGACGGTGCTGTAGAGTGTGTGCCTGGGGGGTGGAGTGCCTCTCCAGGCAGGAGGACTGGGGCCTCCCTGCTCATGGCTGCAGGCTGTCAGAATGAATAGCTTCATCTCCAGGGCCTCCCTCGCCCAGCCTGGCCAGAGGGAGTAGAGGAGTCTGGGAGAGAGTGGGACTGCTTACACCAAGCTGTATTAGCAGGGTTCAAAGCCATTACAACACAGAGCCCTCCTGTGCTGGCTGAGTGATTACCATAGGGACAGGACAGTGCTCTGACAGCACAATACATGATTACACACCATGATGCTGCTCCTCATTTGAGATGGGAAATGTCAAGCCTATTCACCACGGTGCTGCCAAGCTTCATGATCAATATAGATCCAGAACATGCATAACCAAACCACAGTCATTGTCGGATTTCCTTTTCATGATAATGGGAGACAGAAAAAAAAAAATTCAAACAGAAATTAATATGCAGAGGCTAGTGGGTATAGAGAGAATAGTGAGCTGATTATGGATAATGCAGAAACTAAGCAGGTTTCATATCCAGAGCAGAGGAGGGAGGAGAGAGCAGCACTGTAAACAGCTCAGTCACCTCTCCATCGTCATTAGGTAGCTAACAGGAGCTGATTTGAAGGGTGCTAGAGACCAAAACAAAGCCTGAGGTATTTTAGCTCACTCCTCATCCACATCACTGTTTTGATTACTCTGACCTCTGGGAGCAGTCGAGGAGATGTGGTCTTAATTACATCCACAGGGGGGGTGTCCAACCCTGCACTCTGCAAGCACACACTTCACAAATACTCACCAGTACCTCCCCCCTCACATTCTACACTTCCTAACACTTTGTCAGTGTTTCATATGAGAAACTTCACTTGATAATAGGAGTGTATTGAGTTGTGCACTGATCCCACAGATGAACACAAAACCTCATTATAAACAACATGGAAAAGGAACATTACATATTGACTATGGTGCAAAACTCTTCATTATCAATCAGAATGATAGAGTGATTTCACTGACTAGTACTCGTTCACACTTTCCCATGTGCTGATGATGTGATTAGTGAAATGACGTTAGCTGGTCGTTTTGTCCCAGGGCCCAAAAACAGTGAAATGTGTTTTTTTGTGCTAAAGTAATTTTTCAGAGCCAATAAAGCTCTTATTTCAAATGTATCTGATCACTTTGATCACTTTGTGTTGGGGAACAGTGGAGCCTGGTTGGGGTGGGTTAGGGAGAAGTGGAGCTTGGTTGGGGTGGGTTAGGGAGAAGTGGAGCTTGGTTGGGGTGTGTTAGGGAGCAGTGCAGCCTGGTTGGGGTGTGTTGGGGAGGAGTGGAGCCTGGTTGGAAAGTGTTGGGGAGCAGTGGAGCCTGGTTGGGGTGTGTTGGGGAGGAGTGGAGCCTGGTTGGAAAGTGTTGGGGAGCAGTGGAGCCTGGTTGGGGTGTGTTGGGGAGGAGTGGAGCCTGGTTGGAAAGTGTTGGGGAGCAGTGGAGCCTGGTTGGGTGTGTTGGAGAGGAGAGGAGCCTGGTTGGGGTGTGTTGGGGAGGAGTGGAGCCTGGTTGGGGAACAGTGGAGCCTGGTTGGGGTGTGTTGGTAGAGAGGCCACACCAACAAGGAGGGGCTGTAGAGAGGCCACACCAACAAGGACGGGCTGTAGAGAGGCCACACCAAAAAGGAGAGGCTGCAGAGAGGCCACACCAACAAGGAGAGGCTGTAGAGAGGCCACACCAACAAGGACGGGCTGTAGAGAGGCCACACCAACAAGGACGGGCTGTAGAGAGGCCACACCAACAAGGACGGGCTGTAGAGAAGCCACACCAACAAGGATGGGCTGTAGAGAGGCCACACCAAAAAGGATGGGCTGTAGAGAGGACACACCAAAAAGGAGGGGCTGTAGAGAGGCCCTGTTCAGACACCCTGATCCTAACCCAGATGATTTGTTGGTTAGTTGTAACAGTTTAAAATTATTGTACTCGCTGTGAAATATTTCTGTTGATTGTTTTTCTACAGGTACACTCTTGCACTTTTTGAGTTTCATGTTGTTTTATTGTAACTTGTTTAACTGCATGCTCTTATGGTTCTTCCCTTTGGCACTTATTTGGTTTTTCACAATGTGTGCTTCATGTTTTGGCTGCTCGCAATGTTTGGGGCTATCTTGTTGTTATGATCAGTGACCTATGCTCTTTTGTAAAGCTCTCTCTTGGAAGTCGCTTTGGATAAAAGCGTCTGCTAAATGCATAAATGTAAATCATTACTTTACATTACATTTATTCAATAACTTCCAAGAGAGAGCTTGACAAAGTGCATAGGTCACTGATAATAACAACAAGATAGCCCCAAAAACATTGCAAGTGGCCAAAACATGAAGCACATATTGTGAACAACCAAAATAAGTGCCAAAGGGAAGAACCATAAGAGGATGTAGTTAAACAAGTTACAATTAAACAACATGAACCGCTATAAGTGCAAGTGTACCTGAAGAAAAACAAGCAACAATAATAAAAACAATATATCACAGCGAGTACAAAAATTGTAATCAGTTACCACTAACCACAAGAGCAACAAGTCTCTAAGCAAGAGTCATAGTGATCCTTGAGGAAACTAACATCGGGTCAAGCACATGATGGAGTACTGGAATGTACAGTACTATTTGCAATATGTGTAAGTCGCTTTGGATAGAAACATCTGCTAATTGAATAACATGTCCTGTACATGTGCATTGTGTTTAGGTTTACCCTGTCTCTGGTGACCATGGTGGTGGTAGACTCTGGTGGAACAGGAACAGCTTGTCAGCAGGATCAGTGTCTCTGTGCTGGTGGCCCTGCCAGCTCTCCTCTGCTCCGTGTCACCACCTCTTACTGTCACCAGCCCCCCAACCCTCCAGTCACTGTCATCCCCATGCCAACCCTCCAGTCACTGTCATCCCCATGACAACCCTCCAGTCACTGTCATCCCCATGCCAACGGATGACCTTCCACCAGCCAGATGAACTCCTGAACACCCAGAGCTCATGCTAGGCCGGCTGTCACCTCCGTCACACTAAACACAACTCACTGAGTTGTGTGTATGTGAGGTGTGTGAGGTATGTTTGAGGTTTGCATGGGGTGTGTGTGAGGTGTGTGTGACGTATACTTGCAGTGTGTGTGATGTTTGTAATGGAGGTGTGTGTGGTGTGGTGTGTGTGTGAGGTGAGTTGTGTATCCTTAGCCAGCACAGAGAAAACATCATTATACCTGTTGGGATAACCGTGTTGCAGCTGCATGAGGTTTTCAGGGGTATTAAGATTTCAGACTGAAGAATATTAGTGATTTGATTTGATAAGTAGCAGTGAGGGAGCACTAGTTTCATAATAGTATTTCAGAGACCTCATTCTCACACAGGTCTGAAGGGTAGAACTGCTCCTTCTGAAAAACTGAATCTTTTTCACTTTGGGACATGCTTCTTTCTGTGTCCAGGAAACCAGATCAATGTGACTGGAAGATATCTGCTTTCAGTATAGAACACATCAAACACTGTGTTCAATAGGACTTCAAACAGCAGAACTTCATCATTTTATTAGGACCCATCTATCTTCACAGGCCCTGTAGACCACCCAGCTCTGCTCCAAAACTAATACCATACATCAAAGCCACGGCCAGCCGAGCCTGCTCAAGAGAGAACACTGGAAGTATAGGATCAGATTTTCTTTAACACTGATACAGAAGCAAGCACTGTTATGGTGGAGGGGTCCAGCAAGGTGGAACCAGATGAAAACATTGAGTACTGGCGTGAAAAGGAGAGGATTGTGTTTCCCCTCAGGCTCGCCTGAGTCCCTCCAGCACCCAACCTCGTCCTCCAGGAACATGCTGGACGCTTGCCGAAGCACCAGAGCGTTTGCTAGCTTGTCAAAGCAAAAGGTTTTACTGTAACATTACGTCTCTGGATTCTTGTAACTCAATGTGGAATCTCATGTCAGTTATTCCATTAATGGATGCAAGGTTGTCTCAGGAAATCATTGCAAAAAACAATAGTACATTACATGGTAGATAATGGATGTACTGCATCGCTTCACATTTCCTCGTTAAACACAAAGGTTCCCAGACACTCTAAAAAACATCTGTATTTGGCAACAACACAGAGACCAGTTACCAAGGTTACCAGGGAGTACATCTACATGGTTACCAGTGTTACCAGGGAGTACATCTACAGGGTTACCAGTGTTACCAGGGAGTACATCTACAGGGTTACCAGTGTTACCAGGGAGTACATCTATAGGGTTTACCAGTGTTACCAGGGAGTACATCTACATGGTTACCAGTGTTACCAGGGAGTACATCTACAGGGTTACCAGTGTTACCAGGGAGTACATCTACAGGGTTACCAGTGTTACCAGGGAGTACATCTATAGGGTTACCAGTGTTCCCAGGGAGTACATCTACAGGGTTACCAGTGTTACCAGGGAGTACATCTACAGGGTTACCAGTGTTACCAGGGAGTACATCTACAGGGTTTACCAGTGTTACCAGGGAGTACATCTACAGGGTTACCAGTGTTACCAGAGAGTACATCTACAGGGTTTACCAGTGTTACCAGGGAGTACATCTATAGGGTTACCAGTGTTACCAGAGAGTACATCTACAGGGTTTACCAGTGTTACCAGGGAGTACATCTATAGGGTTACCAGTGTTACCAGAGAGTACATCTACAGGGTTACCAGGTAACCAGCTTGATCTCCTTCATCCAAGGGTGTATTTGTATTTTTAAATGTTGTTTCCGTTAGCACCCTGGACACACGCCAAGCAGCCCCGCTCCCAGACTGCCAACAGGGGCCTGTCTCCACCAATCAATGATCTCACAGCACAGCACACGCAGGCGGAGTAGGAAGTGGACAGTCAGCACTTCCTGCAGCAGGAGCTATTTTGGGGATAAAGGAAAAAAAACTGGATCTGATATTTCAGACTATGGACCAAACGAGATGGAGAGGAGTGCAGGAGAGAGAGATCGAAAGTGAGGGAAAGAGGCAGAGACAATGAGAGAGAGAGTGAGAGAGAGAGCGAGAGAGAGAGAGAAAGAAAGAGAGGGAAGCAAAATAATAAAATCAGGGGAAGTGAGAGAACCTGCTTCATCTCTCTATAATCCAGCTGTGGGAGAGAATGACCAGCAGTCCCCTTAGGACACAACTGACTTTAACCACTTTAATAAACCAGACTGTGATTGGCCAGTCAGCGCTGCTGTCAGCGTGTTCATTAGACACACTGCTTCATCAAAGCTGGCCACTCACCAGAAACTCATCCATGCTGCAGGAGAACAGTCATGCAGAGCGCTCCCCACTCTCTCACCCTGAGAAAGACATACACAAGCTCACATGACACAACATGGGGGCAAGATGATACAACCAGGTTTCTTTCCTGTTTTCTTTTCTGTATATAGTGGCAGCAATGCCTGCAGAATACCTGCATATTGCACATGCAGAATGCCTGCATATTATACATGCAGAATGCCTACATGTTGCACATGCAGAATACCTGCATATTGCACATGCAGAATGCCTGCATATTATACATGCAGAATGCCTGCATATTATACATGCAGAATGCCTGCATATTATACATGCAGAATGCCTGCATATTATACATGCAGAATGCCTACATGTTGCACATGCAGAATGCCTGCATATTATACATGCAGAATGCCTGCATATTATACATGCAGAATGCCTACATGTTGTACATGCAGAATACCTGCATATTATACATGCAGAATGCAATGACATTACAGTCAATACACTCCACTCACAGATAACATGCTCCAAGCTACCTCAGGTCATGTAATGTGCAGTGAAATCTTCCAACGGACAGTAAAATAGCAGATGGTGTCGTTAAAGGTGCTGTAACTGTGACTAAACAAGGAGTCAAATCTACTGAATGATGGCTGATCTGAAAAAGTGCTGCAGCAACACAGAAATGCAGATAGTGGACAAGGACACTGCTGTCGTTTAGCACCGAAGCACAGGGCGACTCTTTACGTTGTGATGACAGTAACTACCCTGCTGGAGAGGAGAAGGGTTAGGGTTAACCCTTGGACGAGCTCTGAGGTAGAGCTAGTAACAAACTTTCCTCTCTCTGAATCGTAGTTCTAGCAGGGTTAAGGCAACACTGTGTGTAAACATAGCTGGCAGCTACGCTCCAATCAAGGGCTGCTGTAGTTCTCTGTAGCTGGTGAGAGTAACTGCAGTGGAGGGAGTTCTGGACCAGCAGTACTGCCTCTGTTTACTCTATGGGTGTAATAATCACCCCCGGCCCCTACTCCTTCTACCAAAATGAAACTAGGCTGCTGAATTATTAATGAGATATGGGCTGTGTGTCACTCAGCATTCTGCTGGAGGAGACAGGAGCCAGCCTGCTGCTGCTCTCCTGTCATGACAGGGTGTCGAACTCCACACGCACTCTCTCATGTCCCCTGGTCTTCTGGAGAAGGTACCTCACACCTTACGACTGCTGAGGTGTGTATTATACTGATATTCAAAGTAGTTACTCTGGGTTAGTTAAATGCTATCTTATAGCAGCTAACTAAGCCAATAACATAGCAGTATGGTCTGCGGTGTTACCATGATTAAACCATACAAACTGTCCTCCGAACAGCACAGCCTGGTTCAGCCTCTGCAGAGATGATGTGGTTTGAGGATCTTCTTGTGAACATGTAAAATGTAAAACAACGCAGAAATATGGGCTGGGGCCGGGGGCCAGGGCTGGGACCAGGGCTGTGGGCAGGGCTGGGGCTGGGGCCAGGGCTGGGACCAGGGCTGTGGCCAGGGCTGGGGCCAGGGCTGTGGCTGGGGCTGTGGCCAGGGCTGTGGCTGGGGCCAGGGCTGTGGGCAGGGCTGGGGCCAGGGCTGGGGCTGAGGCCGGAGCTGGGACCAAGGCTGAGACCAGGGCTGTGGCCAGGGCTGTGGGCAGGGCCAGGGCTGGGGCTGAGGCCGGGGCCAGGGCTGGGACCAGGGCTGTGGGCAGGGCTGGGGCCAGGGCCAGGGCTGAGGCCGGGGCTGAGGCTGGCCTTCCTCCCCTGCTGGGAGTGAAAATGGAAGAAGACAGATGGGGGGCAGGAGCCGTGCAGATCGCTGTGGCCCCCACCTCCTCCTCTCACCTCCTCCACCTCCTCCTCTCACCTCCTCCACCTCCTCCTCTCAGGCACCTGTGTCGCTCCTGACGCCTGCAGCCTGACGACCGGCTCCCTGAAATCTGATCTTTGATGTTGGTCGTGGGTATGGGTTGAATATGGTTTATCTGTTGTACCTTAATTACCAACTAGAAAGAGACAGAGTGAGGCAGCACCTCCAGCCTGCCCCAAGTCCAGATATCTACAACCTGCTCCCTTGTCTACACAAGGCACTCATGGGTGCCTCACTAACGTAATGTTATCACCACACACACATGCAGTGTATCTCAGAGCTGTGGGCTGTGAGCTCTCTCAATAACACAGTGATAGCAGCGCAGCTCGTAGAAAGAGCGTCATAAAGTCACACCAGCACAGTGTTGCTTTGGGCACAACACCACAACAATAAGAGGCTTCTAAATTCACATGACATCCCCTGATACTGCTTCCAAAAAGTAATGAAACAATCAAAAAATGATTACATTCAGACAACAAAGCTATGTTTTGGATGTTGATCTTTAATGAGCCTCATGTTTTCTCTGCCCCATGAAGCAGAAAGCCCAGGTTCTGATCCCTGGTTAGTGATAAACTGTTAATGGCGGCCTCGCTCCTGTGGCATGAACGGTGAGTGAGTGTGACTTCTTCATCTCAACCTGTTCCACATGGATCTGGAGAAGGCTGGCTCTGAACATGTAACACTGTAGTTAAGAGAGAGACAGACAGAGAGAGAGAGACAGAGACAGAGAGAGAGAGAGAGAGAGAGAGAGAGAGAGAGAGAGAGAGAGAGAGAGAGAGAGAGAGAGAGAGAGAGAGAGAGAGAGAGAGAGAGAGAGGTGTTTTGTCCTGGCATGGTGATGATGGACTCTGTCTCCTCATTTCGGTGTGTCACTGCCTAGCCACCCAGACCCTGGAGGAAGGAGGAGAGAGGTGTGTCACTGCCTAGCCACCCAGACCCTGGAGGAAGGAGGAGAGAGGTGTGTCACTGCCTAGCCACCCAGACCCTGGAGGAAGGAGGAGAGAGGTGTGTCACTGCCTAGACACCCAGACCCTGGAGGAAGGAGGAGAGAGGTGTGTCACTGCCTAGCCACCCAGACCCTGGAGGAAGGAGGAGAGAGGACACCACTCACCCCTGTGCTCTCTCACCCAGTCACACAGTCATGGTAGCGACATGAGCATCTTGTCACTCTGATTCAGTCTGATTGACCTGAGGAGTTATTTCTGAGTGGCTGATAGCAACCACTACATACAGACTAGTCAGGGTTAGGGTCTGGTCTGCGTGGGTCGTGTGATGTGATTTCCAGTCAGAATGATTTTATCTTGGGAGTCAGATGGCTGAGCGGTTAGGGAATCGGGCTATTACAGTTTTTCTCAATTGCTGAGACACATTTCTTGAATGTGTACTATGTTTTCTCCAAACTCTAAACACACATCTTCATACTTACACTGTTTTGGCCAAACCCTTCACTTTTGACCCAAAATCAAACACTGTCGTCAAATAAATTCAACCTTCTGAATACCCTTTAGACACTGCTGGGAGGAATGGAAAACACTATTATAAAAAGGTTTTAAAGAACCATTGACTATAACGTGTCCCTGAGTTTTAGATATGTTCCACCTTATGAGTTTGACATGATGTAAATCATAAAACTCACAATTACTGCAATTGTCCTTCTTACAGGCTGTTTATTTTCTATTTACATTATACAGCAATGCATTTTGAGCTCTTGTTACTGTAGTGGTCACAGTATACAAATAGTAGTACTGTTAGTCAACAACACAAATGTATTAATGTAAATTGTAATTTGGGGAACAAAGGCTAAGAAAACAAGGAAATAAACAAATAATTTTTACCTGGGTAACAGAGATTGAGTACAGTACTGTTCATTGTGGGTCAGCATCCTATCTCTGACCAGGGTCAGGCCAGAGATTTTCCTCAATATCACAGGCAATGTTTTCTCTAGCCAAACAGCAGGGAAAATACCCCTGAATGCCTGAGCCATCCCTGACAAGACTCCACAGCAATGTCCCCACAAGCTTCTTCCATGGCTCGGAGAAGGTTGTTCTGTCATAGGGATTTCTGTCATAGTGTGGCATGGATCTCATTTGAGATTGTTCTTCTTCTTCCTCTTCCTCTCCCTTGTCCACCTCCTCTCATTTGGACAATTCTTCCTTTTCTTCTGATATTTGCATCCATCATTTCAAAGTACAGATGAGCTTACCTTTGTATTCATTCCAAACCCCTGATTGCTTGTTGAGTATATTTGCTTGTTAGTGCTTACACATGGATAATTGGTTGTTAAGGGTGTTTGAATTGCGCTGTTTTGGGTTTACTTATCAAATGGCAGTGTTTTCTGAATGACATAATGGTGATAATTGTGTCTTAAAGTAAGAGGTGTGTTTAGACTTTTGCAAAGAAGTGTGAATGAACCTGAGAAATGTTTCAAAAAGGGTAAATTATGTTTAAAGATTGGGGTACATGGTCTTTCTGCTGGGATTTGGCAAAATGGTTTTGTGGGGATGGCTTACACATACCATTTTTGTGTGTTAGCAATCGAGAAAAACTGTAATCAGAAGGTTGCCAGTTCGATTCCCGGCGGCGCAAAATGCCGTTGTGTCCTTGGGTAAGGCACTTCACCCTACTTGCCTCGGGGGGAATGTCCCTGTACTTACTGTAAGTCGCTCTGGATAAGAGCGTCTGCTAAATGTAAATGTAAATTTTCAAATCACGTGATTATTAACGGTTTAAAACATGAATGCCTGCAAAATCTTTGTTTGTTTACCAGTTTACGACAAATATATTGAAAATTTGATTTTATGAGGAATAGAGAATTCACTCAGTGGAAATCCTCTGGGCCTGGCTTCCTCTTTGAAGAAATCATTTCTAGTTTAAGCCCAGCTGAAGTTTCACCTGGGGTGAAATGGTTTTCTTTGTGATTTATGAGTGAATGCGTGGCCAGGAGAGCACGATTGACAGACTGTGAATGAGTGTGGTGTTTCTGTGGTTATTTGTGTCTGGAGGAAGAGAAATACAGAAGGAAGTGATTCCCAGGTAAGTATGACAAATGAAGGCTGGAGGAGGGAGCATGAAGGCAGATTCAGTAAAGCCAAGCCGCTTGTCTCACTGCAGATCATACAGCAGAGCAGCACAACTGCCTGGGCTGGATATCTGTGAATATCATCTGAAACGCTCTGCTGCTACAAAGCAGAGAAGCAGTAGTCAGTAGAGTCAGCAGCTCTGATCAGGAGCGCCAGGATCAGAGCACTGTTGTGTCCGTGACGCAGACACAAGCGTCAGGATTACCAACACCTCTATCCAGCCAGGTCACTGCTCCCCCTGACACATACGCACAGAGCTGCACACACACACACACACACACACACACACACACACACAGTCACACACAGTCACACACACAAACACATTCACTAGAATCTCTCCGTTTAGGAAGAAGGATCAATTTCAGCAGGTGAGTGGGTGTACTGCAGCCCTCTCTCAGGTCAGTGAGCTCCCTCCAGCATCCCCAGACCACCAGCACCCACCCACCTGCCTGCCCGCCTGCGTCACACAGCCCTCTGCTGCAGTCTGTCACAGGCCAACACGGGGGTTACCAGGACTGGTCTTGTGATTCACACTTCATCTCCGGGTGAAGTCTCTTGACAGGCAGCGGGTCTGTTAGTGCTGCAATAACTCTGCTCCTCTCAGGGCTGGAGCTACCCTCAGTTAGCATCATCACAGAACACCAACAAACACAATTCGATGTGAAACCAATAAAGGAGAAACTGAAATTGGAGATTGGAGGGATGTCCTCATCCACAGGGGATCCTCAATGTTTCCACAGGACAGTTTTTCCAAACCTTTAATGGCTCAATAAAAAAACAATTTCAGAGTGTGCATATGCAGTCTTCTAACTTCAGATCTTCTCAGACTGTAAACACGTTATTTTCCCACGCTTGGCTCTTATTTCACATGATATTCCCCATGCAATGTTGACACATTGTGGACCTGTAATGGCACAGAAAGATATTACTGATCGGAGGACACAACAGCTGTAATCTGAAGGCCTTCTGGGAAAGTGTGTGTGTCTCTACTGCCTGAGAGAGAGAAACCGAGAGAGGAATAGAGAGACAGAGAGATAGGAAGAGAGACAGAGAGAGAGAGTGAGAGAGGAAGAGAGAGAGATAGGAAGAGAGAGAGAGAGGAAGAGAGAGAGATAGGAAGAGACACAGAGAGAGAGAGAGAGAGAGAGAGAGAGAGAGAGAGAGAGAGAAACAGAGAGGAAGAGACTCAGTAAGTGAATCTATGAGTGTTGCCCTGCCACACATCTCTAGGACACTTGGGCCCTGTCCTGGAACTGCACTCAAGACATCAACACTGCTCCTCTTCCACTCACCAGCTCATGTCTCTTCAACACTACTACCTACTGGACAGGACGGAAATAGTGCTACATTACTTACACAATATGAGCATTTCCTCCAGTCCATAGGGATAATACTTCTCTGGAGTAGCAATAAAAGGTGACTTTCAGCTTGAATGTTTCTTGATTGCTTCTCCAACTCGAAAATAGCTGTACTTTGGAATAATAGTACTATGATTCCGCATTCTAATCAAATCCAGATGATTTGCTGAAGGTACAGTCATGTCTAAAAACATCCTGTTACCTGTCATACATACACCTGGTGTTTCAATGCCGGGGACCACAGCGGCCGTGATGTACACAAAACACCCTAACACAAAACCCCCTAACACAACTTTCGTCTGCGGAGGATGATGGTGTTTCATCTCTGCTGACGGGAGAGAGACGTCAAGAAGCTGACAGCTCAGTCAGCTGACAGACACACCGATCACTGGCATATTACAGAGCCTGTCACCCTGACAACCACGCGTAATCCAATATGGCAGACGAGACCCTGCAAAAAGAGGAGAGAGGGTCATATACCCCAACTCTGCAGAGAGGAGAGAGGGTCATATACCCCAACTCTGCAGAGAGGAGAGAGGGTCATATACCCCAACTCTGCAGAGAGGAGAGAGGGTCATATACCCCAACTCTGCAGAGAGGAGAGAGGGTCATATACCCCAACTCTGCAGAGAGGAGAGAGGGTCATATACCCCAACTCTGCAGAGAGGAGAGAGGGTCATATACCCCAACTCTGCAGAGAGGAGAGAGGGTCATATACCCCAATTCTGCAGAGAGGAGGTCCTATAGGGTCTCATACAGGGACAGCAGAAACTACACAGAGGCTGTGGGAGGCCAGACCAGCACGGTGGTACAAACCTGCCATGTAGTCTGCAGAGCACAGCTGTCTGCATGTATACAAACCTGTCTGGGAGAAGAAGAGAACATCCCAAGACTGAGTATGACAGACAAATACAGAGATGTAATTTCTCCCATATCCACACACACACACTGTGAGTCCTTTACAAGACCGGTCTTTTGGTATATCCAGAAAACCTCAGAGAAAACATTTCCACATCCTGTCAGTTCCCCAAATAGACACGAGGGAGGAGGGATTGGGGATTGCTTTCCTCTGGCTTACTTCCTAGAAGGAGAATCAGAAGCCGTGACGAAGCAGGCAGGCTGCACAGCTTACCCAGTGGGCCACATTTCAGATGTGACTCAATCACCCCCCCTCCCCCATCAGCCCAGCACCTCATCTTAACCATGTATGATGATCAAGAAAAGAAATTTTTCATAAAAACTGAAACAAACTAAGCTGACGCATCGAAAACTGTTGTTGAAGTCAGGGCCCACCCGGTCTAAACGCTGACGGGAACTGCTGCTGTGGTCAGTATCTGAGAGACTGGGTGTGCTTCCGTATCGTACTCCTGCAGTAGCATGTGCAGTAGCCTGTGCAGTAGCATGTTCAGTAGCGTGTGCAGTAGCGTGTTCACAGTTCCTCAGCCATGATGACAACTCTAAACACGGTGTCACATGTTTGACGTGTTCCAGTTCTGTGTCTGGTGGACTGGTGCTAAGCACTGTTAATGCTGCCATGATACTAGAGGCAGCTACCTCTCCTGCTAGGCTGATACTAGAGGCAGCTGCCTCTCCTGCTAGGCTGATACTAATGGCAGCTGCGTCTCCTCCTAGGCTGACACTAAAGGCAGTTGCCTGTCCTGCTGGGCTGACATTAGAGGCAGCTGCCTCTCCTGCTAGCCTGAGTAGGAACCTAGAACCTAGGTAACTCTATTGCTAGAAGTGTAATGAAGCAGATATAATGTCCAACAATGACACAGAACGAGCAACAAAATTGTGGTTGTGTTGAAAGCATGCCGTATTATCATCAAACGGCATGATTTATGAAAGATGAACAGTAACATCTGATATCAGACATGATTTCACAAACATTTTTAACTAAAATGTCCCTGTTTTGTACACACTATATATAGGAGTAGCTTTGCTGGCAGAAGATCAGATCCAGAATCAGAGGTTTACAGGTTCAACCTTTTAAGAATCCTGCCTGAAAACGCCTAAACAGCATAGCCAAAGTAAATTGAAAGCTGTTCTTGAACCATTTCGAGTACATGCATGTAAATGTTTTGAAAGGTGACGTTATGTCCCCTGTTGTCAGGACCCCTGTAAGTCCTACTGGTGTTGAGTAATAGAAGCTTGAACACAAGGAAATTGAAAGTTTCTATTTTCCGCCTAGATTTTGTTTTGAAAATAGAGGCCTGAAGAAGCCTAGAGGTGGTAGGTATTAGCTTGAAGACAGAATTGGACCACAGCTTGAAGCCTTACCCAATTCAATTATCCAATTCAAACATAATACCACAATATATTCATATTTGACACATGTTTTTATAAGAGTACATCCAGGCGTTTTCTAAAAGGGCCTTTTGGAGACTCCAAAATCTTACAAAATCGTTATCTCTAATGAAAGGTGGTACTTAGAACTATCATATATTATAGCTAAATCCCCCATTAGTATTGCTGAAACACAAAAACTGAAACATGAACACATTGGAGTGCTTTATCTGATTCAGCAGGATTGACGCACAAAGAACAGCTGCTTCTGTCATCCATTTTGCACCTGGACTTTTATTTTGAAGGCTCCACAGGTACCTAGCATGTTGGTTATTAGCATTTGCAGTATTTCCTTAGCTACAAGGCTAACAAGCTCATTTGAAAGGCAGGCAAAGCCAGTTTGAGAAAATTGGCTTAGAACGGGAGTGGAGGGGGTGTGGGGGGGCCGGACGCACAGACCTAGCTGGCTTTAGAAGGCTGTCACCAGGGCATGGAAGCTTCTATATGGTCAAACAAGGTGTCAATCGAAAGGGCAGAGTGTAGCGGCCATCTTGACACTCTCCAATCATAAATATCACATCTCCTTCAATGAGCGATAGTGCGTGAGAGACTGCAAAATTGAATTGGTGAAGGCAGAATGACAAAACAAAATCGTGGCTGTGTAGCGGGGTTTGCTCGTTTAAAGATAGAAATACTTAATTTATCTTAAAGTCTCGGGGCACCACCCTAATATTGGTTTAGGACATTAAGGAATCCTATGTTTAATATGTAATAATTAGTCTCATATTTAGGAATGAATTCGTTCTAAGTGTAGAGCCAATCGTAACATCAGTGAACACGCACGTCAAAATATCTTTACAATGAATGTATTCAAGTAAGGTAAACAGATCTTATGAACAAGTTAGATTATGGGTTTGATATGAGAGATTGGTTTCAATGAACAGAATGAAATGGTCTAACACCTGTTGACGTTCCTGTATCGCCCGCGTTACAAAAATGCTGCCCCCCTCTTCCTCAGTTACTACGCACTAAATTCTAACAAATATATTTTTTAGACGCTACACATGTTATACATCATTGGAAAGCTACGATTCTTGTGCTTGTAGATATGTAAACCATTTCAAGATCGAGTCACAACAACAAGTTTAGTCAACGTCTTTGTCCAGTCACCACTTTGGTGATGTTTACAAAGCCAAACGTCTCTACTTACCCTCAAAGGTTCTGTGTCGTCCAGGTATGTAAACAACACATCAAAACTTGATCTGCATACATTCCCAAGGGTTCAAAGTATCTAACCATGTAAAGTAATTCTCCAAATACAATGTTTTACGTTCATGAATAGCCATTATCCTTTGTTTCATTATGCAAGTTAGCCGACGGAAGAAACAACTTGTTCAAATAAAAGTGCACATTCCTCCGGTTAGAAACGGAGAAAATACGATATGGAGGGATCAAAATGTCCGTTGAACCCTCCCCTTTTGATTGACACCTTGTTTGACCCAATAGGAGCTTCCATGCCCCGTTGACAGCCCTCTAAAGCCAATTAGGTCTGTGCGTCCTGCCCCCCCCCCCCCCGCCCCCCCCCCCCCACACTCTTTCTAAACAAATTTCTCGAACTGGCTTCGACTGGCTCTGAAATGAGCTCGTTAGCCTTGTAGCTGAAAGCTAGCTGAAAATGCCAATACCTCATTTGTATGTGTCTGTGGAGCCGTCAAAATAAAAGTCGATTGCGCAATATGGTATTGCGCAATCAGTTTTCTTTGTGCGCCAATCCTGGGAATCAGATAAAGCACTCCAATGTGTTCATGCTTCAATTTTTGTGTTTCAGTAATACTAATTAGGGATTTAGCTATTATATATGATAGTTCTAAGTACCACCTTTCATTAGAGATAACAATTATGAAAAATAATACCTTTTATCCTGAGTATTTGACCTTGGTTACAAAGGGTCATTTTGGAGTCTCCAAAAGGCCCTTTTAGAAAATGAATGGATGTACTCTTATAAAAACATGTGTCAAATATGAATATATTGTGGTATTATGTTTGACTTTTGATTTGAATTGGGTAAGGCTTCAACCTGTGGTCCAATTTAGTCTTCCAGCTAATACCTACCACCTCTAGGCCTCTTCAGGCCTCTGTTTTCAAAACAAAATCTAGACGGAAATAGAAATTTTCACTTTCCTTGTGTTCAAGCTTCTATTACTCAACACTAGTAGGACTGACAGGGGTCCTGACAACAGGGGACATAACTTCAGAGTGTCAGCTTTCAAAAGAGATCATTTACATGCATGTACTCCAAATGGTTCAAGAACAGCTTCCAATTTACTTTGGGTATGCTGTTTAGGCGTTTTCAGGCAAATTTAACAGGATTCTGAAGAGGTTAAAGAAAGACAGAAATTGTACAGTCAATGATTGCATCCTTACAAATCATAAACAGAGCTCACGCCAATGCCATGTCGAGGAGGAAAGAGCGTTAGCCATAGTTACATTTGATCAGGGGTTGATCAATGAGGTTGAAGGCGGTTTGCGCCGAAGGTCCATTTGAAGAATCTGAAGTCAAAGCGCGGCTGCGCAGGGTCATGTGACTGAGTCTGCGGGATCTCAGTGAAGTCGCAATCAGAATTGCGTTTTTGGTTCTTCTGTTGAAACGTCCAGATAGTGTCGCGATCACTATAAAGTTGAATCTCAGGAGAAGCTTGGCGACGTCCTTGGAACGCCAATTCTGATGGCGTTCATGCTATGGTCGGTTTCGCTGGAGTCCGAGATTGATGGTCATCTTAGGGCTTTATATAGTTCGAGGGAGGACCCGTCTGGGGTCAGATGTGGATTGGGGAAAGCTGGGTTCTCAACTCCCCCCTCCTTCCTTCACACCTACCAAAGGTGTGATCTGATCTCTGGCTGGTTCATTCGATTGTTCAAATATTGTTCTGGACATCTTGGTACAGTTACAAAATATAGTTGAATGATTGTTTTATTATGATAGCTTTGTGTAGATACCAAGAATGACGTGGTTATCTTTCAGGAAGAAGGAGTTGTTACTAGAATCAAGATTTCAGTGAACACAACATTAAAACAAAGTAACAAACATGACACAAATATCCCTCTCATAATTCTCCACCTTGTAATCTTGTGGTAAAGGTGAAGTCTCAAAAACTTTCCTCAAAAGTTCTGATCAAGGTATGTTCTTTGTTCAAATCGCCTCCGAAACGGATAGCAAAAGGAGACGTGTTGTCTGAATCCCCAATTCCTTTATAATTCAGGGGGATGTGAGTTGAGCCCCTGAACTGAACATCCCTTTCCCTGATTCTCCCTCAGGATTCTTCAAATTTACTAGCCACAAATTCTTTTTCATTTCCTAAACAAGGTGTAGGAGTGGGTAGGGCTGCAGGGCAGCACACAGCTGGTTGATACAGGGCAGTCCTGAGACACAGCAGTCCCTGTTACAGTAGGGCAGTACTGAGACAAAGTCCCTGTTACACTAGGGCAGTACTGAGACACAGTCCCTGTTACAGTAGGGCAGTACTGAGACAAAGTCCCTGTTACAGTAGGGCAGTACTGAGACACAGTCCCTGTTACAGTAGGGCAGTACTGAGACACAGCAATCCCTGTTACAGTAGAGCAGTCCTGAGACACAGTCCCTGCTACAGTAGGGCAGTACTGAGACACAGCAGTCCCTGTTATAGTAGGGCAGTACTGAGACACATCAGTCCCTGTTACAGTAGAGCAGTCCTGAGACACAGCAGTTCCTGTTATAGTAGGGCAGTACTGAGACACAGCAGTCCCTGTTACAGTAGAGCAGTCCTGAGACACAGTCCCTGCTACAGTAGGGCAGTACTGAGACACAGCAGTCCCTGTTATAGTAGGGCAGTACTGAGACACAGCAATCCCTGTTACAGTAGAGCAGTCCTGAGACACAGTCCCTGCTACAGTAGGGCAGTACTGAGACACAGCAGTCCCTGTTATAGTAGGGCAGTACTGAGACACATCAGTCCCTGTTACAGTAGAGCAGTCCTGAGACACAGCAGTCCCTGTTATAGTAGGGCAGTACTGAGACACAGTCCCTGCTACAGTAGGGCAGTACTGAGACACAGCAGTCCCTGTTATAGTAGGGCAGTACTGAGACACAGCAGTCCCTGTTACAGTAGAGCAGTCCTGAGACACAGTCCCTGCTACAGTAGGGCAGTACTGAGACACAGCAGTCCCTGTTATAGTAGGGCAGTACTGAGACACAGCAGTCCCTGTTACAGTAGAGCAGTCCTGAGACACAGTCCCTGCTACAGTAGGGCAGTACTGAGACACAGCAGTCCCTGTTATAGTAGGGCAGTACTGAGACACAGCAGTCCCTGTTACAGTAGAGCAGTACTGAGACACAGCAGTAGGGCAGGGTGGCACCAAATTCAACAACTGAGATGCTGCTCAAATCCATCAGAGCACTCTAACCATCCAGAGGGAGATAATCCTCATTGTGGCTGTTGATCCCCCTCTCCCCTCCCCTCCCCCCCTCTCTGTTCCTCTCCTCCCTCATCCTCCCATCATAGAGATGTAAGCACTGACAACCCACACCATCAGGAGTGATGTCATCACAGAGGCTCGCACTATGACGTCCTACGCCAGTGAGTACTACGGCTACAACACCTAGCATCTCTGCAGTGTGACACGAGCTGTTCGCTGTCCTGCACACACCTCCAGTGGTCCTGGAGGGCTGATCTGGAGGGGCTCTGTTTCTCATGATGATCTGCACACAACCAAGAGACACATCAAGAGGACTTTGATGTTGTGCTGTCTTCCCTCTGGGGGGAGGCAGCGGCTTCCACAGCCACGGGGGATGGGGGGGGGGGGGGGGGGGGGGCAGACCCTGTGGCAGCTGGCAGGGGCAAACCCCATCCCCCACCACAATAGCATTGTTTAGTGACTATTGACCCAGCTGTGCAGACGACATCCCATTACTTGGGATAAGAGCATCTGCTAAAATGACTAAATGTAATATATTTCATCGTTGAGGCTAAGGCCTTGCTGTAGGGGCCCAGGTTTGATTCCAGCCTGGGCCATATCCTTCCTGCCATCCCTTCCCTCCCTCCCTGTCCCTCTTGTCTCTTGTCTCTCTCTAAGGGCCTCATGTACGTACATTTGCTAATGTAGCGTTATTACCGCCATGGCCAACCCGCAGATTGCGCACGCTGTGATACTTCAGTTTATGTCGTATGTACGAAACATGCAGGTCATCGGCGCCTTTCTCCACCCACTATACCGTACATTGCGAGCATTTAAACGCGCAATTGATTGGGCCTCCTTCTCTCTTTCTATCATGGATCAGCCACCAAAGTCGAAACAGCGATGACTGTTTGAAATGATCCTGAATCAGAATCAGAATGGGATTTATTCGCCATGAAAGTTTGCACAGACAAGAAATTTGCTTTGGCAGGAAGGTGCATACAATAAACATATACCTACAATTTAAATATGTGGACTATCTATACTAAGGGTACATAAACTAGCAGTACTAAGTGGGATTAGAATAGAATTAAATATACAATAAAATAAAATATAAGTTGCTGTAATTCTGATGCCAATATTTGTAATGTAGCTAGGAGTTTAACAACTGCTGGAATGAAATGTGAACGCTGAGAGATTCGATGTAATCTTAGATTTTTCCAGTAACTGTAATATTGCATGGCTGCTTAATCTGTAACGCGTAATGATTTCTTGTTCACTCAACTCAAAAAGTGTGATCCTTGTGTAAAAATCCTTTGGCTTATGTCTTCGTCTTGCTCGGGTTACGGCTGCCATTTCACCAGGAGGCATATGCGCATCCTGGTTTACGCCTGCTTTTAAAAAGCAGAGAAATTTCACCGCAAAATAGAGGTGCGCTTTCACAGGCATTTTTTGTACATACCGCGGAATACATAATTAGGCGCACTTTATGCATCCCCTCCCATCTCTTTATGGGAAACTCCCACTTTCCCCATGACCCTCCGGTGAATGCATTTGCATGACACGGAAAAGTGCAATTTGCCATTTTCAGTTCCCGCGACAGGCAGTCTGCGCTTTTACCTCAGTGAGGCTTGTTTGTACATAC
Source organism: Osmerus mordax (assembly GCF_038355195.1). Classification (NCBI taxonomy): domain Eukaryota; kingdom Metazoa; phylum Chordata; class Actinopteri; order Osmeriformes; family Osmeridae; genus Osmerus; species Osmerus mordax. Next base: position 18,553,495 of record NC_090059.1, on the reverse strand, counting down.
CTCGCCATGCTTTTACGCGCAAATTGCGAAACAAATACGCCTGGAGTGGGCGCAAAAGCGTTAGTACATGAGGCCCTAAGTGTCTCTCTCTCCCTGTCCCTCTTGTCTCTCTCTATAAGGAAGTATCCCCCCTTACACATATATATATACTGTATATGTATATGGAATTTGGTTTCATAGAAAAGGTTACCACGAAAAAGTATAAATTCAAGCACTGACGTTTCAGAGTGTGCATTGCTTCATAGGAACTGATGATGTCTCCAGCTTAGTGTTTGCACAGGATATGAGCCAGGAAGTTGGAATGCAGATGCAGTTTTAAGAAACACTTGGGAGAGATGAGACAGAAAGAAAAAAGTGGAGAGACAAAAGAAAGTCTGAGAGAAAAAAAGAGAGGGAGAGGGAAAGGGAGAGGGGGGGAGAGAGGGAAAGGGAGAGGAAGAAGGAGAGGGGGAGGGAGAGGGGGGGAGAGAGGGAAAGGGAGAGGGAAAGAGAGAGGAGGAACGAGAGGGGGAGGGAGAGAGGGAGGGAGAGGGGGGGAGAGAGGGAAAGGGAGAGGAGGAACGAGAGGGGGGGAGAGAGGGAGAGGGAAAGGGAGAGGAGGAACGACAGGGGGAGGGAGAGGGGGGGAGAGAGGGAGAGGGAAAGGGAGAGGAGGAAGGAGAGGAGAGGGAGAGGGGGGGAGAGAGGGAGAGGGAAAGGAGGAAGGAGAGGGGAGGGAGAGGGGGGGAGAGAGGGAGAGGGAAAGGAAGAGGAGGAAGGAGAGGGCAACCCTAGCCTTGCTGTCCAACCTGGCAACACTAGCCTTGCTGAGATATCCCCACCTGGCAACCCTAGCCTTGCTGAGATAACCAAACCTGGCAACCCTAGCCTTGCTGATATATCCCAACCTGGCAACCCTAGCCTTGCTGACAGTATATCAGTGAACTAGCACAGACGCTAATCCCCCCACCCGTATGTCTGGGTTTATATCCATACCTGGGGAATATAGCATACCATAACTCCTCTCCCCGTTCCAGGGACCAGGCTGACCAGGTCTAATCCACACTATAGATCACCATGCTCACTTCACAATGCCCCACAGAGCACGTTAGTAGGATTTCTGGTATGATTGTGTGTCATATGATGCAGTCTTCAATCCCCTCTCAATCCCCTGGCATTGTAAAACAGATCTAAACATGTGTATATGTGACATATTCCCTATAGATGAATGTCTGTATTCAAGTAATTCTGTCATACTAGACTGTGTGTCTGTCATCCATCTCCAGAGATGAGGGACTGAACACACTCCAAGGTGTCAATGCTGTCTACCGTCAGTCACAACATAACAGTTCTGTCAGCACCTCTGCACAGCACCAAGTTAATAACCTCACGGTACGGCGTTACAGTACCACAACAGAAATAATCAGAATAATAATCAGCCAATTAGAATTGTTTTGTGTGAAAAGACACTTTTGAACTCAAAAGTTCACATGGTGTCTACGATGTGAATGCACATTCCTAACTAGAGAGGGTACAATTTCTGGGGAAATTGTAGGGTGTGCTTGCTTGCGTCGGTTGCACAGGGGTCCGTTTTTTAATGACATTTTTACAACTGATATTAATGTATATTTTATATAAAAATGCATAGAGCCTACTTATTATTTATAAAGATGACATAGATTTAAAAGCATCTTTTTTTTGCTGCTCGTTTAGCATACAACTCAAAATACGAGTGAAGTGTAGAATGAAATATGATATATTCTCATTTCCCCTGCAAGAGGCAGCCTCATAGCTGAATCAAAACGAATACATTTGGCAGACCGGTGTAAAAATTGACCTAATCTCTATGACTTAAACGTCATTTTAAGTTTTCCCTTCTCGTGATATTTTCAGGCATTTAGCCTAGCTACTCATATTGCATTCATTCATTAATAAAGAACCCCCTTTGAAGATTATTCTACGACGTTACCGGCAGTAGAAGATGGAATTGCGATTCAAACACTACCATCTGCTAACTGAAAATATGCCCCCAAAAACGTAAATAAGCTTGACATTTATTTAGTGGAAAATCGCTCATTCATAAAAAGCTCACTGGTAGCGATCATTGTCAGTAACAACGCAAAATGCGATATAGCCCTGTGTGGAGAAGCTGCCCCGGTAAATTGTACTACTACAGTACAGTACTAGACTACTGCTGTGTTCGTCTTGGCGATTGCGTTGGTTGAATTGGATTTAACGTTCCGTTGTACGGTTTAGGCTGAAATTAATTATCATGAACAGATTGACAAAGTTTAGGCTGTGGCAATGAAGTTCAGGTTAGTAGTCAGATAGTTTCACCTATTGAAAGACTTTTGATTTAAGTAAGGGGAGTGCCGAACATGTTCTGTCGCCGTTTGATTTCCTAAACAGCTGTGTACTGTAGATGTTTTTGTAGTGTGTCTCGCGTAGGCTACAGCGTTGCAGTGAGCAACACTGGTTTGAAACCAAAGGTAATGGTAATTTCACCAACAAATCGTTTACTTGTAATGTAATGTCATAATAAATCCTACAACGAAAATGTATTTGTGAGGAATGTTTATTTTAACGATTGAAAACAGATGCATCATAGACCACTGTAGTATGTGTGTTGCCCGGGCAACAGAGGCTAATGTCATGCTAATGCTTCAGTGAAATAGTAGACTACCGTTTCCGAAAGTAGATGTGGGCCTACTTCCTTAATAATATCAGCTAATATTGTACATTACATTTCACAATTGTGTTTCACATCACAAAGTAAAATGAGTAAATAGTTATCACCCTGGCCTCTTTGCTTGTGGCGTTTCTGCAGCTGCCTTGCAGTAAAGCTATAGTTAGCCTAGCTATCCCCCAAGTTAACAGATGCGAAACGAATGTTCTGCTACAGGTAGTCACGCTTGTTTTCGTGACGTTAGGGACGTAGTGACGTTAGTAACGCCAGTGACTGTGGCTAGCAAATTAGCCACCGTTAGCTTCACTTTTCGCCACAAAAACTTAACTTGAGCCTAAACCATGCATCGGAACGTAAATCCCAATAGAAGCAACTCAATCGCTACCAAGACGAAACTTTTGACACCTAGGTTGTCTATGTAGGCCAAATATTGACTGAGTTTTAGGGGGGCAAAAAGAATAATAATAATATATATGTGAGAGAACAAAGGTTGTGCCCTTGCCGAAGGCAAAGCACACCCAACTAGAATTTCACTGCATTCAATTACAGAACACAGTTCTTTGTGTTAGCCCAACACCAGCCCAACACAAGCCCAACACCAGCCCAACACTAGCCTAACACCAGCCCAGCCCAACACCAGCCCAACACCAGCCCAACACCAGCCCAACACCAGTCCAGCCCAACACCAGCCCAACACCAGCCCAGCCCAACACCAGCCCAACACCAGCCCAACACCAGCCCAACACCAACCCAACACCAGCCCAGCACCAGCCCAGCCCAACACCAGTCCAACACCAGCCCAGCCCAACACCAGTCCAACACCAGTGCAACACCAACCCAACACCAGCCCAGCACTAGCCCAACACCAGCCCAACACCAGCCCAACACCTGCCCAACACCAGCCCAACACCAGCCCAACAACAGCCCAACACCAACAACAGACCAGCTCCAGCCCAACACCAGTCCAACACCAGCCCAACACCAGCCCAGCACCAGCCCAGCCCAACACCAGCCCAACACCAGCCCAACACCAACCCAACACCAGCCCAGCACCAGCCCAGCCCAACACCAGTCCAACACCAGCCCAGCCCAACACCAGCCCAACACCAGCCCAACACCAACCCAACACCAGCCCAGCACTAGCCCAACACCAGCCCAACACCAGCCCAACACCAGCCCAACACTAGCCCAACACCAGCCCAGCCCAACACCAGCCCAACACCAACAACAGACCATCTCCAGCCCAACACCAGTCCAACACCAGCCCAACACCAACAACAGACCATCTCCAGCCCAACACCAGTCCAACACCAGCCCAGCACCAGCCCAACACCAGCCCAGCACCAGCCCAACAACAGCCCAACACCAGCCCAACACTAACCCAACACCAGCCCAACACCAGCCCAGCACCAACCCAACACCAGCCCAGCACCAGCCCAGCACCAGCCCAACACCAGTCCAGCACCAGCCCAACACCAGTCCAACACCAGGCAAGCACCAGCCCAGCCCAACACCAGCCCAGCCCAGCCCAACACCAGTCCAACACCAGTGCAACACCAACCCAACACCAGCCCAGCACTAGCCCAACACCAGCCCAACACCAGCCCAACACCTGCCCAACACCAGCCCAACACCAGCCCAGCCCAACACCAGCCCAACACCAACAACAGACCAGCTCCAGCCCAACACCAGTCCAACACCAGCCCAACACCAGCCCAGCACCAGCCCAGCCCAACACCAGCCCAACACCAGCCCAACACCAACCCAACACCAGCCCAGCACCAGCCCAGCCCAACACCAGTCCAACACCAGCCCAGCCCAACACCAGTCCAACACCAGTGCAACACCAACCCAACACCAGCCCAGCACTAGCCCAACACCAGCCCAACACCAGCCCAACACCAGCCCAACACTAGCCCAACACCAGCCCAGCCCAACACCAGCCCAACACCAACAACAGACCATCTCCAGCCCAACACCAGTCCAACACCAGCCCAGCACCAGCCCAACACCAGCCCAGCACCAGCCCAACAACAGCCCAACACCAGCCCAACACTAACCCAACACCAGCCCAACACCAGCCCAGCACCAACCCAACACCAGCCCAGCACCAGCCCAGCACCAGCCCAACACCAGTCCAGCACCAGCCCAACACCAGTCCAACACCAGGCAAGCACCAGCCCAGCCCAACACCAGCCCAGCACTAGCCCAACACCAGCCCAGCACCAGCCCAGCACCAACCCAACACCAGCCCAGCACCAGCCCAACACCAGTCCAGCACCAGCCCAACACCAGCCCAACACCAGGCAAGCACCAGCCCAGCCCAACACCAGCCCAGCACTAGACCAACACCAGCCCAACACCAGTCCAACACCAGCCCAACAACTGTCCAGCACCAGCCCAACACCAGTCCAACACCAGGCAAGCACCAGCCCAGCCCAACACCAGCCCAGCACTAGCCCAACACCAGCCCAACACTAACCCAACACCAGCCCAGCCCAACACCAGCCCAGCACCAGCCCAACACTAACCCAACACCAGCCCAGCACTAACCCAACACCAGCCCAGCCCAACACCAGCCCAACATTAACCCAACACCAGCCCAGCACTAACCCAACACCAGCCCAGCCCAACACCAGCCCAACACTAACCCAACACCAGCCCAGCACCAGCCCAACCCAACACCAGCCTTACACCAACCCTAATAGCTTATTAAGCGTTGCTATTTTACAGCCTCTCAGTTGCTGTTCCACACAAAGAAACAAAGATTCTGATAATACACAGCAGTAATGAACCTCCATCAATCCTGCTGGCCATCTCTCCCCCCATCCCTACACCCACCCTCTCTCTCTCTCTCTCTCTCCCTCTCTCTCTCCCTCTCTCTCTCCCTCTAACCCTCTCTTGCTCTTGACTACAAAGCAGAGAGCTGTAATTTGTGAGTCGTGGCTCTTAATTCTAATTGTTGTTCTGATGTGCTTAGTCCCAACCACGGCAAAGCTTGACCATGCCAATGGTCACAATGCCACTATTTTCCTGAAGGTTTTTAACATCCAACACATTTTGAAGTCGCACTTTAAAGTTTTAAAGAAGACGTAATTCTATAAATTGATTTTCATAAAAGTTTTTATACCCAATTGTTTTTAAGGCATTCACTATCTCTGGTTGAAAAGCTCTACCCAGCCAGGCTGAAGACAGGACTAAAATTTGAAGAATGCTGAAATATTCATAGTTTTTAAATTATATATATTTTTTCAACAAAATAACATATCTGCTTTGAGATTTGGACTAAGTCTTCAAATAGAAAACTCTGACTGATCCAGCAGTTTCATTTGCTAACAGGATTAGCGCCTTCGGGTTAGGTTATCCAGACACTGAAGCATGCGGTATGACTAAGATCAGTTGAAATACAAGCAGGCGCAAGGAAGCCAAGGAGATAGGACACAGGACTCGTGGTCTAGGGAAGAGAAATGGGGAAGGGGGGAGCGGAGGAGGGGGAGGCGAGAAGGGGAGGAGAGGAGGGGAGGTGGGGAATGGAGGAGAGGAGAGGAGGGGAGGGGAGGTCTGGACCTGGGCAGTGATAAATAAAACAGCAGCATCTGCTTGTGTGTGAGCCAGAATCAAGACAAAGGTCAACGGAATATGTTGGGCATGCTGTATGTGTGTACTGTATGTGTGTGGTGTGTGTGTGTGTATGTGTTTGTAAGCATCCATCCATGGGTATTATTTGTCTTGGCACAGAGAGATGACAGCAGTAGAGAGGTTGTGGTTAATAAAACACAGCCACATCTAGAACATCCACACTTCTGTTTATCGCCTTTTAATACAACTCTAATCACTTCGGCCTAATTGCTATTTTGTGAGACAGAGCTGTGAGAGCTGAATAAACTAACAACCCTGACCTAAAGGTCAAAGCAACAAAGCACATTGCCATGTCACCCCCCTCCCCCCTCTCTCTCAGTCTGACTAAACCAACATGGCTGCTGGTACCAATGAAAACAGCAGTAATCGACACATACGATCACGTCTCAGCGAACATAAATAATGATGCTTCTGACCGCCGCCCACCTGCGAGTGCCCTGCCTGAAGCCTCACGTCCAGGGTTAGGGTTAGGTCCAGGGCGACTCTCAGAGCCGGAACAGAAGGCATCCCTGACCTGACATGACTGGACTGATATCAGGTTAAACAAACACATGCTGACAAGCACCGACCGAGTCAGCAGGCAGCAGGCAAGGCATTAGGCTGCAGGCAAGGCAGCAGGCTGCAGGCAAGGCAGCAGGCTGCAGGCAAGGCAGCAGGCTGCAGGCAAGGCAGCAGGCTGCAGGCAAGGCAGCAGGCTGCAGGCAAGGCAGCAGGCTGCAGGCAAGGCAGCAGGCTCAGACACGTGACTGGACCTTTTCACCTCAATTTTGTTTAAAAAAAATGTTTTGCGTGTAAAGCTAAGGCCAGGTTGCTCTTCTGAGAATATCCTGTTATCTGCATCAGTCACACCAGGAGACTGGCCACATCAGCACCTGTGCTCTAAGCTTGATTTTAAGACCTCTCTACTTGACAAAATGTCAGCTATAATTCAAGGAAAACTACACCCTTTGAATATTTTTGCTTGGTCTAGTTGTTCTAAATGTAAACGCTATGGGCTACATGAGCAAAAAAAAACGATATTTCAAAATTCACACTTGCTGCAAAGTCTTCTGCATTACATTTTACATTTACATTTTAGTCATATAGCAGACGCTCTTATCCAGAGCGACTTACGTCATTCGGCACAGCCAGGAATCGAACCGACAACCATCTGATTATTAGCCCGATTCCCTAACCGCTCAGCCACCTGACTCCTTTTTAGGGAGTCACACATTACATATGTGTACCAATCCTGTGACCAGAAATAACCTGGCAAAAGGATTTGACTTACCCTCACCAAAGGGCAACATTTAAAGGTGTTAATGTTGTGGTGTGTAGGGTCTGTCTCAGGAGTCAGAGGCTGACCTTGAGAAGGGGCGAGGGCGTTTCAGGATGAATCTAAATGCAAATCATCCCCCTCCTCCACAAACCCCTCCTCCGACAGGAGATCGTAAAATGTAAAAACAATAGACCCTGTCTCCACTGTCTCCCAGAGCCATGCTGCCAGGCTGGGAGGGTCGTAGATAACCAGCGATCAGACATGAAGATCCTGTTGGCTGAAAGCTGAATCATGTGGCAGTGCACTAATAGAATTAAGATTCCCCACGGCAGGTTCCTCTCTCCTTCAACAGATGGAGCACAGTAATACTCGCAGTAACCCAGCATAACTAATCTGGAATTATGAAAGACCTGAGCAAAGCTGGAATCTTATGAATAAGTTAATGACATCCTGTCTCCAAATTAATGGCTGCTGTAATTAAAATGGACTGATTTTAATCACAGTTCCCGAGGACTTGACGATGGAATGAACATCACATACATTTATTTACACACTCAAGCAACACACAGACACAAACACACGCACACAAACACACGCAACACATACACAGAGAAAACACACACACACAGAGTATGTATGTTCTAGGGGTACCTGTGTGTCGTGAGTAAAGCTCACAGTAACCATCTCCATGCAGTCCCACTGATGATGCATTCACGCTGGTCCTTCCCTCCTGCCACGCCCCAACACCACATCATGTGGTCAGAGTAATGCAGTCAGCAGCCAACACAACCTTCTTATGAAAGCATTCATAAATGTATAAAGGCTGGAAATGCATTCATAATGTATTGCACAGGTGGTACAGTACATTCAATTAATTGTTAGCGAGGCTTAAAAAGAGCTGAGTGTTTCTCAGAAGTGCTTAGGAAACTGGAGTGCCTTCAACATGACTAAATGTAAATGACTAAATGTAAATGTAACATGCACACCTGCATAATCTGTGTGTATCTTCCATACAGCCTCGGACGTGTGAACGGCCTCACCTGCACCAGAGTGCAGCAGCTGTACATCAGCCCAAACAAGGACCTCCTTTCATCACATGCAGCAAGGCTGAAGCGTTGGACTGGGGGGAGTAGGGATGGGCTGAGGGTGAATACATGAAGAGAATAGACACTGAGAACCGCGGAGCAGGCACCGAGAGGGAGAAATAGAGAGAGGGAGAGAGGAACAGAGATGAGAATGAAACAATCCCTGATGACGACCAGTCTCATCATCCTGTTCACACGTGAGTTCTTCTCAGTTTGAATACATGACAGTGTACATTTATGATGTTAATCTAAAGATTTTATTTATTTATTTATTTTACTCAAAAGCAGGTTAGATAGGGATTAATAAAACATTTATCCTGGTAGATCCTGGTAAAACTAGAACATTCCTTTAAATGTTCATATTTACTCCAGACATTTTACTTATTTAGTAAAAGCGCATGAGAGCTTAGCATCACTTGCATGGCTGCTCTCCTGCAGTTCGAATGCCTGGTCTGCTAGCTCACATACCGCCTGAGTCTGCCATCTAACATCCTGCCTGAGTCTGCCAGCTCACATCCTGCCTGAGTCTGCTAGCTCACATCCTGCCTGAGTCTGCCATCTCACATCCTGCCTGAGTCTGCCAGCTCACATCCTGCCTGAGTCTGCTAGCTCACATCCTGCCTGAGTCTGCTAGCTCACATCCTGCCTGAGTCTGCCAGCTCACATCCTGCCTGAGTCTGCTAGCTCACATCCTGCCTGAGACTGCTAGCTCACATCCTGCCTGAGTCTTCTAGCTCACATCCTGCCTGAGTCTGCTAGCTCACATCCTGCCTGAGTCTGCTAGCTCACATCCTGCCTGAGTCTGCTAGCTCACATCCTGCCTGAGACTGCTAGCTCTCATCCTGCCTGAGTCTGCTAGCTCACATCCTGCCTGAGTCTGCTAGCTCACACCCTGCCTGAGTCTGCTAGCTCACATCTTGTCTGAGTCTGCTAGCTCACATCCTGCTTGAGACTGCTAGCTCACATCCTGCTTGAGACTGCTAGCTCTCATCCTGACTGAGTCTGCTAGCTCACACCCTGCCTGAGACTGCTAGCTCACATCTTGTCTGAGTCTGCTAGCTCACATCCTGCTTGAGACTGCTAGCTCACACCCTGCTTGAGACTGCTAGCTCCAGCACATCAGATTACAAACATCTGAGCACAACTACAGTGTTTTTATTTTTTATATTTTGGGCCGTTTTCAAAGACATATGGGGCTTCCTGTTCTGCTGCATACTAAGAGAGAAACAGGACAGCAGTGACAGACATCCAGGAAATATCCCAGTTCAGAATCTAACCAGGAGCCTGCTTCAGGGCCTTAGCTATACGTGCTCTTACCCGGTGAGCCACCAGGGCGCCCTGCTGCAGAGTGTTCTGACTGGGACTAGTCGATGGCAGGCTCTCCCTTTGGGGTCTGCTTGACAGCTTGCTAGAATTAACGCTTTGCATCACTCATGTTTCACATCATCAAGGGACCCTTCACTTGAACAATAGGATTACTCCAGGAAATCCCAGGGTTCTATTTCTAAAGAAACGCCCTGGGGGCGGGTTCTTGTCCACTTCTTCAGGATGAGTGACAGATGAAGCAGCCAGTCAGAGGCCGGCCACAGGCTAACAGACAGTGTGACACTTACTGAATATTGAGTCGTCGTCTCGCCTGGAGGAACGAGGGCCGAGACGTGAGGGATAAATAACACGTTCTAGCTGATCCTGATGGAACGCAAGGCTCAGGCGAAAAATAAACAGTGATGGAAATGAAACTCTACAAGCTAAAATAACTCGTCCCTACTCTGATCCCTCTCTTGTACCACATGTCTAAGCTGTGGTAAACACATTTACCACATGTTCCTCCACTGTATGTCCTGTCCACATATACCTCTGCAGCACTCTAGCAGGGCTGCACAGCTGCATTCTAGCAGGGCTGCACAGCTGCACTCTAGCAGGGCTGCACAGCAGCATTCTAGCAGGGCTGCACAGCTGCACTCTAGCAGGGCTGCACAGCTGTACTCTAGCAGGGCTGCACAGCTGCACTCTAGCAGGGCTGCACAGCAGCACTCTAGCAGGGCTGCACAGCTGCACTATAGCAGGGCTGCACAGCTGCACTCTAGCAGGGCTGCACAGCTGCACTATAGCAGGGCTGCACAGCAGCACTCTAACCCTAAGCCCTCTGTGACATGCTTGCGTATAAAAAGGGCTATACAAATAAATTTGATTTGATTTAGCAGGGCTGCACAGCTGCATTCTAGCAGGGCTGCACAGCTGCATTCTAGCAGGGCTGCACAGCTGTACTCGAGCAGAGTGGGAGTCAGGTGGCTGAGCGGTGAGGGAATCGGGACAGTAATCAGAAGGATGCCAGTTCAATTCCCGGCTGTGCAAAACTGACGTTGTGTCCTTGGGCAAGGCACTTCACCCTACTAGCCTCAGGGGGAATGTCCCTGTACTTACTGTAAGTCGCTCTGGATAAGAGCGTCTGCTAAATGACTAAATGTAAATGTAGCAGGGCTGCACGCCCCCCTACTACCTCAGGAATTGCATATCTAACCTGCCAACTTGTATATCAGTCAAGACTACAGATTTACCACAGCACCTCCTCACCTTGCTCTCTCTCCATCTCTCTCTTCTCCATCTCTCTCTGTCTCTTTTTACACCTCTCTCCTCACCCCTCTTTCCTCATCCCTCTTTCCTCATCCCTCTCTCTCTGTCTCCTCTAAGGCCTTAAATTATAGATAGGTTGTGGGGGGGTCTCCACAGATGAAAGAGCAGGGAAGACCAGCCCAGGAGCAGGCTCTGCTCCCTCACAGTAATTGCCCCTCCACTCAGAAACATGCCTGAGTACATGTGTATCTGAGAACTGTTGATGAAATATGCTTCTTTGTGTGTGTATGTGTGCGTGTGTATGCATGTATGTGTATGTGTGTGTGTGTTTTTTGTAAGTCGTCGTCGAGTGTTTATTTACCTAGGTTATCGAGAAGTCGGAGCAAATTTACAAATTAGCCGTTTCATCAATAAAATACGCACATTTTCAGCAACGACACTGCCCATTTCTAGTCACATTTTAATTCAGATGCTGATTTACATGTACTGTTTAGCTGAAATATGAATTGTAAAAACTTACAGCAATGGCGGTCAAAGGATTCTGTTCGTCGTGTTTATCACGGCAACCCCGCCCCTGACGTAAGCGGTTCTTAATACTGACCAATCACAGCCAAGGGGGTATCCGTAAATATCCGAAATTACGACGGATAGTTAGAAAATTCAAGAGGTGAACATCGACCTATCCGGGGCTCTCGGAGGGCTCTCGGAGAGCTCGGAGAGGGCGTTCCCCGTACAGGAGGGCGTTCCCATGTGTCCGTATTTTATAGAATACGGAGAAGCATATATCGGCCTTAAGAAGGCATCTCTCAATGTGAGGGAATGCTGTGTGGTTTCAACATCAATATCTGGCCAGTCTGCAGATGGACCCCACAGCTCTGCTGTAGGAGGAAGTCACGTTTCTCACACACACACAGACACACACACATACACTTCCTGCTGACTGCACATACATGCAGGACACACAGAGATCTACACACACACAGAAACAGACTAGGACTCACAGTGACATGTGATCACGCATGCTGCACATTCTGTAGGACAGAAGTGGTTTGGAGTTCTCGTTGGTACAACCACATCACATTTCTAACCAGGTCTCAAAATATGCATTTCCTGCTTAGATAACATACACAGACTTAATATCTGTTTCATTATTCCAGGACTGTGTAGGAACAAGGTGTGGAAGGATGTGTTGTGGATCCTGAGCCAACACACTGTCCTGCTGATCTCTGCCACAGTGTGTGTGTGTGTCTGTGTGTGTGTCTCTGTGTGTGTGTGTGTCTGCATGTGTGTGTCTGTGTGTGTGTGTGTGTGTGTGTATGTGTCTGTCTATCAGTGTGTGGGGAATCTGTTGTGTGACAGAATGGAATGCTTTCACATAGAACAGTGTGTGGATGTATTTAGCAGTGTTTACACTCCCAATTTGCAACTAACACCAAATCCATCTGGAATCCTGCCTCAAGCTTCAACCCATGCCCTCTCCCTCCCTCCCTCCCCATTCCACCCTCACTACACACACTACAGCATCACAAACCCCTCCACCCTCCCAGTCCCTCCTCCACCTTGTCTTCACACCTCCCAGCCCCTCCTCCACCCTTCCAAACCCCTCCACCCTCCCAGCCCCTCCACCCTCCCAGCCCCTCCACCGTCCCAACCCCTCCACCCTTCCAAACCCCTCCACCCTCCCAGCCCCTCCACCCTCCCAACCCCTCCACCCTCCCAGCCCCTCCACCGTCCCAACCCCTCCACCCTTCCAAACCCCTCCACCCTCCCAGCCCCTCCACCCTCCCAACCCCTCCACCCTCCCAGCCCCTCCACCGTCCCAACCCCTCCACCCTTCCAAACCCCTCCACCCTCCCAGCCCCTCCACCCTCCCAACCCCTCCACCCTCCCAGCCCCTCCACCGTCCCAACCCCTCCACCCTCCCAGCCCCTACACCCTCCCAACCCCTCCACCCTCCCAGCCCCTCCACCGTCCCAACCCCTCCACCCTCCCAGCCCCTCCACCGTCCCAACCCCTCCACCCTCCCAGCCCCTACACCCTCCCAACCCCTACACCCTCCCAACCCCTCCACCCTCCCAGCCCCTCCTCCACTCTCCAAACCCCTCCACCCTCCCAGCCCCTCTTCCACCTTCCATTTACCCCTCCCAACCCCTCCTCCGCCCTAATTCCCTCGCAGTCCCTCCACAAACATTTCATTTATATGTGTGATAACTTGGTTTCACAATCGTTTGCATATTTAGTTTGTTCTAAGGAACGACGGTTAGCTACTTTTAGCTTAGAGCTAATTCAGAGTTCTGTTGCTATAGGTGACGAGTTGCCACTAGTTCCATAAAATCCAAACGTCCACGTTGTCATGACATCAACCTCAGTTGTTGCTTCAACCTTGATATGTTCAACCTCGTTGACACTGAGGATGTGGGGTGTAACTGCCTTCTTTTGAACACCGTATGCTATAAACTCTTCTGGAACAGACGGCCTGATCACTCTCTGCAAAGTGAGCGGATTATTTAGTCACCCATCCGTGAATTCAACAAAGTCTAAGCCCTTTTCATTCAAGGTCACAGCCAGCTCAGAGCTGTCAGTAGATGAACATTCCTCAGACAGTCATCAAAGAGAATATTTACTGCAATCGCCTTCAGAACATTTTGAGGTTAAGAAAAAGTTGTCAAACCTAGAGGATAAACGACTTATAATAATTAAATATTGAATTGCACAACTCCTATGCCATTTTTACGGTAATAGCGTCTTCTTCGTCCTCACTATGTATCCTCAATAGTGGTGCACGGCAGCCATTTTGAATCAGTGTCAGGCATCTGTTGTGCTGAGATTAAGGGAGATCACAAGATCGCAATTCCTTTCAATCCAGATATTGTGAGCGTGAACTAACCTCACCCTAAAGGAACTTTCAGGTCACTGCTAACAGAGTGCTTGGTAGCAAAGCCTCAAGGTCCTTTAGTTCAATCCCTTTCAGTTCCCTTCCTACCCACCCCCCAGACCCTCTCTCTCTAAACCCTCTTCCTCCGTCTCTCCCTTCCTCTGTGGTTCTCTACCCTGGAGCTGACTCACTCTAGTGAGGGCGACTCCTCCACAGCCTCTCCCTCCAGCAGAGACCGTGAACATGGAAAAGCACTCCAGGCTGAGTCCTGGCGACCTCATCCATGGTTAGAGGTCATCTGAGAGGAGAAGCAGGACGGAGCTGTTACAGACCGTGGCTGTTCTCTCCTTAAAGGACGCTGCGTTGTCAGAGATGCTGGATGGGCGATTAAAAATACATCTCTGCACGCTGTGAAACGTCCTGCGATGCTGCCTCCCCCCAAGGATGTCCGGGCTGCCGTCTCCTGGTTGAGTGAACTGCTCCTCCTCCCTCGCTCGCTCAGCATCTCCCAGCTTCACAAGAGGCTGAGGGACAGACAGCCCTTCACAAGAAGTGTGGAAGGACACCCTGCGCTACAGGAAGTGTTGAAGGACGCCCTGCCCTGTGCTACAGATATTCTTTGAATCTATATTTTTTGTTTCTGTATTTCATTTACAACATTAGCTAGCATTAGCATTAGCTCTGTTCCAGCTACTTCCCTCCGGCAGAAGGCTGCGGTCCATCAGGACCAAAACCTCACGCCACAAGAACAGTTTCTTTCCATCTGCTACTGGCCTCTTCAACAAGGCCAAGGACTCCCACTGACATTAAACTATTATCTATTATAAGTCCATCCGACACCTACTGCACTACGCACAAGCCACCTTATTTGCACTATTGCCCAATCATATTCATATTCTTATTTTTATATATATTTTACATTTTACATTTTAAATTGTTTTATTTTTTAGATTGTTAGTTCTTAGGACTAGTTAGACTGCTGTACTTTTCTACTTTTTGATTGAAGATCCGTATATGTTTATTGTTTGCACCTTCCGGCCACAGTAAATTCTGTGTTGGTGTAAACCTACATGGTGAATAAAAACAAATTCTGATTCTAATTAACACACGGCTAATGTTCATCTTCATTTGATCACAGGGCTAATGCTATTCTTCTTTTAGCTTAGGGCTAATGCTAGTGTTAACTCGGGGCTCATGCTATTTTACCTTGTAGCTCGGGGCTAATGCTAGTCTTCCTGTTATCTGTGCTTGTATTACTATTGGGACATGATTCAATATCCTGCCAGTGGCTTACATCCTTGCATAAATGCCATGGTGGAATGGATTGAGATCCTATAAAATGAGAAATATAACACTGATATCTACTGATAATTTGTGAGGCTTTAACCGTGTAGAGGTGTTTATGGTGGTATCCTCCGGCCACTCCCCTCCGCTGCCTCTCAGCTGCTCCGCCAGTCGTCCGGTCAAACAGACAGTGCTCAGGGGCTGCTGACCTCTGGGGGAAATGCCACGATTAAGACCTCACCTCACAGAAATGGCATCTCAGATTGAGATCATTTTCACTCTGGAAGAGCATTATAGATTGCTTCTCAAAGGTCAAGTCATCGTCCTTATAGGACAAAGGCAGCAAACAAAATCAAAGAACTGCACTCAAGTCCACTTCCTCCTCGTGTCCCCTGCAGAGGTGTCTGGTATCAGGTCCTGTCAGCCTCGCAGCAGTAAAACAATACATGATCACCTAACTCACTCATACATGCCTCTCACTGTACTGAGGAGCAACTACACAGTGAATGCTCTTTTCCCTGAACATGGTTCTCCGAGGTGTCTGTCTTTAATGTGATTAATGAGAGAGGTCTGGGACCTCTCATGCTGACCTGCCGAGGACAAGGGGAGCCAGGCTCCCTCCTCTGTCCCTCCTCTGTCCCTCCTCTGTCCATCCTCTGTCCCTCCTCTGTCCCTCCCCTGTCCCTCCCCTGTCCCTCCCCTGTCCCTCCTCTGTCCCTCCTCTGTCCCTCCTCTGTCCCTCCCCTGTCCCTCCTCTGTCCCTCCTCTGTCCCTCCTCTGTCCCTCCTCTGTCCCCTATTAGTCATGATGACGACGGCTATGAGGAGAGGAGAGGGCCCCACCAGCAGTGACACGTGTGGGGGGGGCTGTGTGTTATTTGGCTCTCCTCAACACCATGCCAGATATATTAACTAATATTGACACTGTGAATATCGAAACAAAACACCCATTACCATAATTATGTTTTGGACGAGAAAATATCATACATTATCTCGAGGCTGGCCAGGAATGTGTTCACTTTGCAGGTTGACACACAGCATGCTCCTGATGCATACAGCCAGGAAGTGCCACTCTGTGTGAGTCTGGGGCCCTCATCCAAACACGTCTGACACGCTCCCTCACAGCCATGGAAACATACATGGGATTTGCAGGTCACTGAATTGACTATGGAACATAATTTAGTGGTAGATGGATTCCATTTGACTTGAAATTAAAGTCACAGTGTGTGCCTTCACAGCCATCAGTCAAAGTAGCTTCCATCACCAGCCAACTGGGCCCACCAGGTTCAGAAGAGACCGGCAACAGAGACTGAATTAATTATCAGTGTTCTGCCAACTGGCTGCATTAAAACCTAACTAGTCATGATCAAGACATTATTATAATCATAGCGGTCCAATGGAAAAAAACTGATTAATAATTTCCCTCATGGCCGGGTCAACCAGAGCAGAGAACACAGAACCAGGCAGAACACCAGAGTCTGTTCAGAACCAGGCAGAACACCAGAGTCTGTTCTGAACCAGGCAGAACACCAAAGTCTGTTTTGAACCATGCAGAACACCAGAGACTGTTCTGAACCAGGCAGAACACCAGAGTCTGTTCTGAACCAGGCAGAACACCAGAGTGTCTCCCAGTAGGAGAGCATGTGAGGGGAGGATTCCTATAAGCAGCAGAGTCTACAAACACAATGCTTGGGACCTGTAGCCTTGGGGACCGTAGCCATGGCTGCAGCTCATCATGCCAGCTCCTCTCCTGCTTAAGGAGGCCTAGGTTGCTTCATCGTGGAAACGAGCCAAGGAGACCAATCACTCTGGCCAAATCAGACGCCTGAGTCCTTCATAATAGCATGAACGGTGTCAACAGACAGACTTGGATATGATAGGGTCTTCAGCCAGACCTTGAGGTGAAGAAGGTCTAGGTTAGGAGAAGTCAGGTAATCTGGGTTAGGAAGGTCTGGGTTAGAAAGGTCTGGGTTAGGAAGGTCTGGGTTAGGAAGGTCTGGGTTAGAAAGGTCTGGGTTAGGAAGGTCTGGGTTAGAAAGGTCTGGGTTAGGAAGGTCTGGGTTAGGAAGGTCTGGGTTAAGAAGGTACAAATAGGAAGCTATGACAGCAGGCGGAGGAACAAGTGACACCAACAAAAGGCCATTGGCCGACACCGTTAGTAATAGCACAGTCACTGGGTGTAGCTCTGTGGGAAAGCAATTGATTGAAAAGATCTGAATTTTGAAAACCCCTGTATGTAATTTTTGATAAAAGCATCTGATAATTGGACACAGTATCATATAAATGATTGTAATTATTATAATAGGCATAAAAGACAGTGGCTACAGCGGGTTTTATAATGCAGGGAACAGCATGGTGGTGGCCAGTAAGACAAGCAGACATGAAGCCATGTGGGGAAAAGCCTGGGTCTCTGTGATCGCCCTCCCAATCCTCAACTGCTGTGTAATGATGAGGCCTGGAATGGGCTCATCACCTCCTGAAGCACCTGCTGCAATCGCAGCCCCATTATCATTACCACACTGGACATAATGCACCCCCCACGCCCCTCCCGCATGTGGATCCACATCACGTCCTGTTGTGTAACGTTACAAAGTTCCTTCTTCATTTGCATACGCTCAAGTTATCTTTGTTCTGTTTCCGAGCTGCCAGGACACAGGTCCACACACACCGCCCATCTGGTACCGGGCCTTGTTACCCTGTCGTCCTGTTCCCCCTGTCGTCCTGTTCCCCCTGTAGTCCTGTTCCCCCTGTCGTCCTGTTCCCCCTGTAGTCCTGTTCCCCCTGTCGTCCTGTTCCCCCTGTCGTCCTGTTCCCCCTGTCGTCCTGTTACCCCTGTAGTCCTGTTCCCCCTGTCGTCCTGTTACCCCTGTCGTCCTGTTACCCCTGTAGTCCTGTTCCCCCTGTAGTCCTCTTCCCTCTGTTGTCCTGTTACCCCTGTAGTCCTGTTACCCCTGTCGTCCTGTTCCCCAGGCGACTGACCCAGACATATTCGTGGCGCCACTTCGTTCAAGAGCAATTTAGCCGTTAGCGTGCTCCATGCCACCCAATCAAAGGTGAATCCAATCCAGGCTTAGACCTGATGCAGCTTGTGTTTGTTTACAGAGATCAGGCTCCCACGGCGGAGAGATGGAGAGATTAAATTTGAATCGTGGCCAGGGCTGGCCTGTCTCAACACTGACACACATCCTCACTTTGCATTTACAGTGAGTGACTGGAATATTATTGACTTGTTTGAACCGAGAAAAAGAGTCTGTTTCTTTCAGCTTAGAATTCCAAGGCAAAGCTCTGCCAACCTGGGGAAGATGCAGTCAAGCTGCTGGTTTAGATGTTCTGGACCCTGGACCCAGTTTTGGTTCTGGTCATGGTCATGGTTCTGGTTAAGGTTCTGGGTTAGATTCTGGTCTTGGTTCTAGTGCCTGATCCTAGTTTTAGAACTAGTTCTGGGCCTAGTCCTGGTCCCAGTTCTGTTTTTTAGCCTCCCTGAGCAAAAGTTGAACGGTTTTGCAGAGAGACAAGATGAATGTGTTTTATAAATCATAAATGACCGGGCAGAGCTGGTGGAAGCAAGCCCCAAGGGACTTCTCCACTGTAAAGGTATTTTCACGTCACAATTATTTTTGGTCCAGTTGCTCCTCTACAGCCACTCCCTGCCTGTCTAATGCTGCTCCCATCAAGCCTCCATCCCACAAGCAATTATCAGGTGAATGAGAATAGCAAAGTAAGTTACTGGTCTAACCTGCATAATAATGCTGTGATACTGAACCACAAACAAGGGTTAGCAACAGTCCAAACATTCCTGCAGCTGCATAGGGTTTGTTAGTGCTTCACATCGTGCATCGACCAGACAGCAGTACAACAGCCTGCTGTCTTGCTGGTTCCTGTCTGCTGTGAGAGTTGGAACAAAAAGCTGCAGTCTCTCTCTGGTTCTCTCTCTGGTTCTCAGTCTGCAGTCTCTCTCTGGTTCTCTCTCTGGTTCTCTCTCTGGTTCTCTCTCTGGTTCTCTCTCTTGTTCTCTCTCTTGTTCTCAGTCTGCAATCTCTCTCTGGTTCTCTCTCTGGTTCTCTCTCTGGTTCTCAGTCTGCAATCTCTCTCTGGTTCTCTCTCTGGTTCTCTATCTGGTTCTCTCTCTGGTTCTCAGTCTGCAGTCTCTCTCTGGTTCTCTCTCTGGTTCTCAGTCTGTAGTCTCTCCAAGATTCCGTTTTTTTTTTGCCTCAGCAGCAGAAACACCAGTGGGCCTTCAGACGTCACTGAGGGCTTTAGGAAGGAGTGATGGCCTGGGACTGCAGTACATCACACAAGGTACAAGCACACACACGACTCACACAGACACACACACACAGACTCACACACACAGACCCACACCCACGCAGAGACACACACACACGCCATTAGGCATGAAAAACATTTAGGCACACATACTGTACACTGCGTGCTAGAAGAACATCCAAACACACAAGCACACACTCTCCAATTATTGACTGATTTGTCTGTTCCTCTGAAGAGGGCGTTTGACAGTGTGCTAGCCCGTCTCCATCGTGGACAACAGCCGGTTCCACGTGCGTCCCGACAGCCTCACCTCACATCAGCATCCAGACGGATGCTGGCGTGAAAACAAACACCATCAAACATGTTCCCTCTTGTAGTGCTTTCTCCAGCCTCCCTATGACCCACTAATGCAGCCTTCTTCAGCCTGACCGCTCTCTGTGGAGGCTGCTGTCAAACACAGACTCTCTGAAGACATCTTCTCTGGGATTAAAGATTCATGCATGGCCATTAGCAGCATCCAAGAGAACACCTAGCTCAGCTAGAACCACGATGATGTCATTCCAGGTGGAACCTGCACAGCAACTGAACATAGCTGGAGAGATGTGAGAGATGTAGAAATGTGAGAGATGTAGAAATGTGAGAAATGTGTCTGAAGAAGTGTGCCCCAGTGTGGAATGTCCTGATTACTGTATCTTGATCTGAACTGATTCTACAGTAGCAAAGGTCAGGGAAACGAAAGAGTGATGCTAAAAAAACCTTCAGGAGGAGGAGAGGAGGAGAGGAAGAGGGGAGGAGGAGGGGAGGGGAGGAGGAGGAGGGGAGGACAGAAGGGGAGGAGGAGGGGAGGGGAGGAGGAGGAGGGGATGACAGGAGGAGGGGAGGACAGGAGGAGAGGAGGAGGGGAGGGGAGGAGGAGGAGGGGAGGAGGAGGGGAGGAGTGGAGGACAGGAGGAGGGGAGGAGAGGAGGAGGAGGGGAGGACAGGAGGAGGGGAGGAAGAGGAAGGAAGGGGAGGAGGAGGGGAGGACAGGACAGGAGGAGGGGAGGACAGGAGGAGGGGAGGAAGAGGAAGGAAGGGGAGGAGGAAGAGGAGGAGGGGAAGACAGGAGTAGGGGAAGAAGAGGAAGGAAGGGGAGGAGGAGGAGGAAGGGGAGGGAAAAGAAGGAAGGGGAGGAGGAGGGGACGACAGAAGGAGGGGTGGAAGAGGAAGGAAGGGGAGGAGGAAGAGGAGGAGGGGAGGACAGAAGGAGGGGTGGAAGAGGAAGGAAGGGGAGGAGGAAGAGGAGGAGGGGAGGACAGGAGGAGGGGAGGAAGAGGAGGAGGGGAGGGGAGGAGGAGGGGAGGAGGAAGGCCTGAGCTGTAGCCTGTGGCTCCCGCTGCTTCATCTGAAATCAAACATGGTGACCTCTGATTCTCCAGACCCCGAGGGGCAGTCAACCTTTAACCTGCTGTCAATCATACTTCCTAAAGGTCACAACCCCAGTAACACCTCAAGACTTAAAGACAACTTCTGGGTGAAAATAATGTTTGTTTGAATAATTTAATAAAGAAAGATTTCCAAGATTGACCAATAAAACCAACAAACCTTGGAGTAGGTGGAAGACAAATGGAATGAGTATGTAAGTAGTAAGAAGTAAGTGGTCTTCATGTTGGTAGTGTGTAATGAAAGGGTTCAGGGAAAGCTGTTACACTCAGGGGTCAACGACAAGCTTCGTCACGTTTCCAACACACAGTCAGTGATCTTCACACTCACACTTTAAAGCTCAGTCACTCATAATCTCTCTCTCTCTCGCTCACACTACACACACACACAGTCCAATGGATTGTGGTCTCTCATTCCATTCAGGCCAGTGAGAGATTGCCCAGTCAGACTGCAGTATTACACAGTAATTGCCCTTTAAAGAGAGGTTCGGCCATGTGCAACACTAACAGAGAACGAAACTCCTACTGCCTCTCTCTCTCCTACTGCCTCTCTCTCTCTCCTTCCTACTGCCTCTCTCTCTCCTACTGCCTCTCTCTCTCCTACTGCCTCTCTCTCTCCTACTGCCTCTCTCTCTCCTACTGCCTCTCTCTCTCCTACTGCCTCTCTCTCTCTCCTACTGCCTCTCTCTCTCTCCTACTGCCTCTCTCTCTCCTACTGCCTCTCTCCTACTGCCTCTCTCTCTCTCCTTCCTACCGCCTCTCTCTCTCTATCTTTCCTACTGCCTCTCTCACTCCTTCCTACTGCCTCTCTCTCTCCTTCCTAGTGCCTCTCTCTCTCCTTCCTATTGCCTCTCTCTCTCCTTCCTACTGCCTCTCTCTCTCTCCTTCCTACTGCCTCTCTCTCTCCTTCCTACTGCCTCTCTCTCTCCTTCCTACTGCCTCTCTCTCCTTCCTACTACCTCCTCTCTCTTTCCTACTGCCTCTCTCTCTATGGTGCCTTAGGGGGGAGGGGGGGCAGGGGGAGATGAAGGGGGAGGTGAAGGGGTGAGAGAAAGAAGAGGGTTGAGGGGAGGGGGGATGAGAGACAAGAAGGGGAGGGATGGAGGTAGGCGAGCACATCAGCATATGAACCACAGGGGGCTGAACTGCAAAGACATGGGTGTGCAGGGCGGGGGAGAGAGGGCTACAGCAACAGGCTAAGGACAGGAGAGCAGAGGGAAATCGAGGGAGACATTTTAAACAGCATGCATTATGATGTTGCTGGCCAACTGTTAAGAATTTCGCTGCACTGAAGCAATTTGGTGTATGCGACAATAAACTTTGATTGATTGATTGATGAATGAATGAGAGAGTATAGCATATACAGTCTTAACATTTTGCCTTCTATTTATTATGTGTATTGTCCATTTCACTGTGTACTATTCACTTTAGTTATTTTTGTTTTGATTTTGTTTTGATTTTGACTTTGTTTTACAAATTATTATTTGTTGATGTATAATCTGTTATTGTGCCTCTAGCTTTGGCAATACGGTTGTAGTGACTGTCATGCTAATAAAGCTGAATTGAATTGTTTAGAGAAACAGATCTACAGCTGCAGCTGTCTAACAAGACTAACTGAGTCTCTCTCTCTCTAGGACTGAGTCTCTCTCTCTCTGGGACTGAGTCTCTCTCTCCCTAGGACTGAGTCTCTCTGTCTCTAGGACTGAGTCTCTCTCTCTCTAGGACTGAGCCTCTCTCTCTCTCTAGGACTGAGCCTCTCTCTCTAGGACTGAGTCTCTCTCTCTAGGACTGAGTCTCTCTCTCTCTAGGACTGAGTCTCTCTCTCTCTCTAGGACTGAGCCTCTCTCTCTCTAGGACTGAGCCTCTCTCTCTCTAGGACTGAGCCTCTCTCTCTAGGACTGAGCCTCTCTCTCTCTAGGACTGAGCCTCTCTCTCTCTAGGACTGAGCCTCTCTCTCTCTAGGACTGAGCCTCTCTCTCTCTAGGACTGAGTCTCTCTCTCTCTAGGACTGAGTCTCTCTCTCTCTAGGACTGAGACTCTCTCTCTCTAGGACTGAGTCTCTCTCTCTCTAGGACTGAGCTTCTCTCTCTCTCTAGGACTGAGCCTCTCTCTCTCTAGGACTGAGCCTCTCTCTCTCTAGGACTGAGCCTCTCTCTCTAGGACTGAGCCTCTCTCTCTCTAGGACTGAGCCTCTCTCTCTCTAGGACTGAGCCTCTCTCTCTCTCTAGGACTGAGCCTCTCTCTCTCTAGGACTGAGCCTCTCTCTCTCTAGGACTGAGCCTCTCTCTCTCTAGGACTGAGCCTCTCTGTCTCTAGGACTGAGTCTCTCTCTCTCTAGGACTGAGCCTCTCTCTCTCTAGGACTGAGTCTCTCTCTCTCTAGAACTGAGCCTCTCTCTCTCTAGGACTGAGCCTCTCTCTCTCTAGGACTGAGCCTCTCTCTCTCTCTAGGACTGAGCCTCTCTATCTAGGACTGAGTCTCTCTCTCTCTAGGACTGAGCCTCTCTCTCTCTAGGACTGAGCGGCTGCCATGATTTGTTGTGTTTTCTCTTTGATAGGAGACTCAGTTCCTCCTCAGGTGTGGGCAGATTGTCCTGGCAGCCTGGAGACAGCAGAGCAGCACTGCTACTCTGTCAGCTCCCCCACAACCTTTCTTACACCTGGAAGGAAGCACATACACACAAACACACACACACATACAAACACACACGCAATCACACACACACAGACAAAGACAGCATTCATCAACTTTAAATCTACATTTTCTCATTTCACATTTCTTTCCTTCAGCCAAGTTGTCCAGAGAGAGTGAGCACAGAGAGGTCTGTTCAGCTAGTCTCTCCCCAGCTAGAGAGGCACAGAGAGGCCTGTTCAGCTAGTCTCTCCCCAGCCAGAGAGGCACAGAGAGGCCTGCTAGTCTCTCCCCAGCTAGAGAGGCACAGAGAGGCCTGCTAGTCTCTCCCCAGCTAGAGAGGCACAGAGAGGCCTGCTAGTCTCTCCCCAGCTAGAGAGGCACGGAGGCCTGTTCAGCTAGTCTCTCCCCAGCCAGTTACATTGCTGATTTGCACAACAGTCCTGCATTTCTCTGACTAGCATGTCTACAGGTTTAACTAAACTCCATTAGCAGCGAATTTCGTTCGATATCAGTGTGTAACCGGTGTGAATCGGTGAAACTCACTCCTCAGGTATGTAACAGGCCACCCGCGTCAACGAATAGCTAGCTTTTCTTTGGCGTAGCTGGTAGTGGTTGTGCTTGTCAGTCAGAGGTGGCTTGTTCGAGCCCGGGCAGGGACGAACATCGGTCCAGGAAGCCTTTAGGACGGAGCAAGACCATGTCTGTTACACCCCCGTTACAAGTGCATAACACTATTTGCTTTGGAGATATCGATACGTGCTAGATGACGTAACCGTAACCAAGTGGCGTCTCATTTCTTAGGGGTATGTAGCCCTTACCCCTCAGTTTCGAGGGCCAAGGGCTAGGGGTAAACTAAGGGGTAGGGGGAAGGGGTAGTATTGGGATTCGGCCTAAGGTTGATGTTATAATATAATTAGCGTTAACCAAAACAAAAACGTCTCAAAATCTCCACAATCCTCCCTAATTCTGCTACTAGGACTTAACAACAGCTCAAACGTAAATGCTTAGTGGTTGATGATTGCCGTGTGTCTGCATGTCTGTGTGTCTACATGTTTACATGTTTGTGTCTCTGCGTGTGTGTGTCTGTGTGTGTGTGTGTGTGTCTGCATGTCTGTGTGTCTGTGTGTTTGCATGTCTGTGTGTCTGTGTATGCATGTCTGTGTGTCTGTGTATTTGCATGTCTGCATGTCTGCGTGTCTGTGTGTGTGTGTGTGTGTGTCTGTGTGTGTGTGTGTGTGTCTGCATGTCTGTGTGTCTGCATGTCTGTGTGTCTGTCTGTCTGTGTGTGTGTGTGTGTCTGCGTGTCTGTGTGTCTGCGTGTCTGTGTGTCTGCATGTCTGTGTGTCTGCATGTGTGTGTGTGTGTCTGTCTGTGTGTGTGTGTGTCTGCATGTCTGTGTGTCTGCGTGTCTGTGTGTCTGCATGTCTGCATGTCTGTCTGTGTGTGTGTGTGTCTGCATGTCTGTGTGTCTGCATGTGTGTGTGTCTGTGCAGCCAGGAGGAGACCACCCGCCTGCAGATCTCTGGTTCCTCATGAAGGAGGCTGGTGTCATCAACCTCTTATCTAGGCCACCACATCTGCAGCTGTCCTCATCTGACGGGCGATCCCTATGTCCCTCTGATACTCACACACACACACACACACACCCTGCTCTCACACACACATATCCTGCTCTCACACACCCTGCTCTCACACACACACCCTGCTCTCACACACACACACCCTGCTCTCACACACACATACCCTGCTCCCACACAAAGAAAAACACACACACCAAGACACATAATACACACCTAGGCACATACTACACACATACACACACACCCCAGCTGTTGTGGATTACCCAGGCAGGCTTTGCTGTGACGTATGCCAGCGTTTGATGGGCTTGTCCTGGGTCTGACCTGAAGCCCACAGAGCAGGATCCTCTCTCTGGTCCCCCCCCCCTGTTAGGCTGTTCCCTTACCACCACCACCCCCTGCCGCTAACAGCCAAACCAGGGGACTGGTGGAGGGGGCTGGTGGAGGGGGCTGCTGGAGGGGGCTGCTGGAGGGGGCTGGTGGAGGGGGGCTGGTGGAGGGAGGCTATGACTGGCTGGTAGGTGAGGGGTGAGCTTATCTATCCATCTCTAAACCCCCCCTTCTCAACACCTCTCCTTGTCCACACTCCCTTCCCCTCCTCCTCCTCCTCCTCCCTCCCTACATCCCTGCACGAGGCTCATGTTGACCCTGCAGTCTCCCTGTGCCCTCTGAGGGTTTAGCTTCATTATTGTGTGTAAAGCCTGTACAGGCAGCTTGACCTGAGAGGGGAGAGGAGAGGAGAGGAGAGAGGAGGAGAACACGAGAGAGGAGAGGAGAGAGGAGAACACGAGAGAGGAGAGGAGAGAGGAGAAGAGATGAGAGGAGAGAGGAGAGAGGATGAGAGGAGAGGAGAGGAGAGGAGAGGAGAGAGGAGGAGAACACGAGAGAGGAGAGGAGAGAGGAGAAGAGATGAGAGGAGAGAGGAGAGAGGATGAGAGGAGAGGACAGGAGAGGAGAGAGGAGACGAGAGAGAGAGAGAGAGAGAGAGAGAGAGAGAGAGAGAGAGAGAGAGAGAGAGAGAGAGAGAGAGAGAGAGAGAGAGAGAGAGAGGAGAAGACAGTAGATCACAACAACACTACGATGGGCAGCCATGGCAACTGGCAATAAGGCTACAGGGATGAGCCGGGGAGGGGGGGAGATGAGTGTGTGGGGGAGATGTAATGGGGGGTGGTATGTGTGTGGTGTGTGTGCGGTGTGTATATGATGTTTGAAGAGGATCCTTATGACTGCAGAAACCCTACAGAGCACATTCCCACATCAGTAATGAAACATTTTATCCAATAGCAGAAGACCTCCAGCAGGACCAGACTGTGTAACTGAGAGCAGAGCAGTTCCCTTCCACCCAACACCACCATCTCACTTCATTAAAACCATGAAGATACTTCAAGTTTTGTACTTCAGTTCCACTATAATTATTTCCACGTCAACGACAAAAGCCATGGGAGATGGGTTGAGAGAGGCAATTAGAGAAAGATTTTCAAGTTCAATTCCTTGTGTTCCTTCTTGGAAATGTGCCAACACGATATTCGTTTCTTTAGAAACAAACAGCTTGTTCTCCAGTGCTGAGCTTGTACCAGAACATGCTGGTTGTAATATAACTGCTTTGCACAGGCGTGGTTTAAAACTCTTTAGAAGTTTACTTTGTAAAAGAACAAATGCCCTTTCACTGTGTTCATAAAAAGGAAACACGACTGTTGTATTTCAGACTGTTTCTGTCCTTCTAGTTGACCACCAGTAGAGGAGCTCCTCCTCCTCCTCCAGCACCAGACTTCCTGGGTGACAGGTGTTCCATGGTAACAGCACCAGACTTCCTGGGTGACAGGTGTTCCATGGTAACAGCACCGTTGCTCTGTGTGTCCTATCAATGATTCATGTTTCAAACAGAGCAGCTATGAAGACTCTTCTCCAGGTGTTTGATTCATAACTTACTCTGTTGTCTGACTGCCTACACATAGTCCTGTCTTTAGTCTGTCCTCCTGTCAAACCCTCCCTGCCTCTAACCTGCACCCCAATACAGACCTCCCTGCCTCTAACCTGCACCCCAATACAGACCTCCCTGCCTCTAACCTGCACCCCAATACAGACCTCCCTGCCTCTAACCTGCACCCCAATACAGACCTCCCTGCCTCTAACCTGCACCCCAATACAGACCTCCCTGCCTCTAACCTGCACCCCAATACAGACCTCCCTGCCTCTAACCTGCACCTGTGGGTAGCAGGGTTAGACCAAGGTGGGTAGCAGGAACGTGTTGTTCCAGGAGACTGCAAGTCAATGGACAAGTCAAAAACACCTTGGTTCAAAGAATCATCCAGAAAATGTTAAAGACTAGAAGTGTGATAACAGTAGGCAAATAACAACCTCTCCTCCCTGCTCACGAACGCTTCAAAAATCAGCTAAATCCAATTAGCATACCCTGACTTCCAGAGGGATCCAGCTTCCTGACAAACTGACATCATGGAGCGCTGTGTCCAGCTGCAGCACCACTCAGCAGGAACACTGAAGATGAAGCTACTGGAGCTTTAGTATCTGTCCCTTTCATCGGCCTGTTTAAAGCTGACACAGGAAGTGATACAACTGCATTTGCACTAATCGGTGAACAACACATCTGCAGAGCACATCCATGTAAGACTGCAGATTAGGGGGGAAATACAGCACACAGTAGGGCGAGTACTAGCCTGGGAGCTTTTGTCTTGTTATCTTTGGGAGTGAGTTGACATTATCCCCATGGATAAGGTTTTACCATGCACAGATTACCACGACGACAACAAAAAAAAACACAAGAGCGGCCCCACTCAATCCCTGTCTCATACTCTCTATCTCCATGGCTGTCTGTCTCTTTCTACATGCCTCTATCCCTCCATCAACTCTCTCTCTCCAGCAATCTGTAGCTGCAGACAGATCAGGCTGAAGCTGGGCCATGGAGGCTGCTGTGTTAATGACACCTACGCTCCATGCAGCTTTGTTGCTTGTTTGTTGATTAATCTCCCCGGCGACAACATCTACTCAGGAACTCTCTAAACAACGACACACACGCCGTCTCCTAATCTGGGAGGACCTGGCCTCCACAGATAGCAGAGACAAACCATTCAGCTTCATGATAAACCGACTCCAGATGCTACAACCATACTTGTACTTCTACTCAGCACAGCTGCCATCTAGCCCACAGTCAGGCATGTGTGTACTTGTACCGTAACAAGGGGAGGAACATCATAAACTGTTTACGCGATAACTAGACGTAAGTTAGGGTTAGCGTAAGTACATCCGTAAGAACATCTTCTACACAGAAGAGCTGGTTAAGGTACACCAGCACAGCTGATGACTGTCTTTGAGATTTTAATTGGTGAAAACAGATGTAGAGCTAACTGCATCTCTAACTAGACTTCTAAAAATATACATTTTATATATAAATCACAACAAGCCTGAATGCCATTCTGTAGCTTTCATTGGACAGTATTCATAGTTGCTGTCCTATTCAGGGATGAAATAGGACGCCAGAATTATTGTTGCTTTTTGTGTGTGTGTGTGTAGAAGACAGAGAGAAAGAGAGAGAGAAAGAGAAAAAGAGAGAGAGAGAGAGAAAGTCACAAGGCTCAGGGGCATGGATGATGCAGGACAGAGGGAGGGAGGGAGGGAGGGAGGGAGGGAGGGAGGGAGGGAGGGAGGGAGGGAGGGAGGGAGGGAGGGAGGGAGGGAGGGATAGATTGAAGGGAGAGAGAGAGGGAGGGAGGAGAGGTGACCTCTTCCACCACCAAGGAGCCTCCATGTTAGGGGTCCTATGTGTATCTGTGTGTGTGTGTCCTGTGTGTGTGTGTGTGTGCGTGTGTGTGTCCTGTGTGTGTGTGTGTCCTGTGTGTGTGTCCTGTGTGTGTGTCCTGTGTGTGTGTGTGTGTCCTGTGTGTGTGTGTGTGTGTGTGTGTCCTTTGTGTGTGTGTCCTGTGTGTGTGTGTGTGTGTGTGTCCTGTGTGTGTGTGTCCTGTGTGTGTGTGTGTGTGTGTGTCCTTTGTGTGTGTGTCCTGTGTGTGTGTGTGTGTGTGTGTGTCCTGTGTGTGGGCATCTTCATGGCACTCAGCCACATGCTGGCATGAATCAGCCCCACTGACAGCCTCCACAATCAACACTTCCCTGTGGACCCATGATGTACCCAGATGCTAAGCGCTAAGCAGGGAAAGTGAGAGTATTTAACAGTTTCCACACTGCAGGGAGATGCATGAAAATCGTGACTAACATAACAGTCATCGCTGTTGATTAAGCCATTTTTAAAAGTACAACTTGAGCCACCTTAGCTCAAAAGATGGACATCTGTCTTTCTGAATATCTCAGTACTGGTCTTTCACCAAGATACAGAAGCTGTTTGAAGATACGCAGTCATTCACCCAGGCTAACACCAGTACATTTTACCTAATGAAGCATGACCTTTTCCCTTTACGGAGTGAGGTGCGTTAATGAATGGCTT
Organism: Osmerus mordax; assembly: GCF_038355195.1. Taxonomy (NCBI): domain Eukaryota; kingdom Metazoa; phylum Chordata; class Actinopteri; order Osmeriformes; family Osmeridae; genus Osmerus; species Osmerus mordax. The sequence goes on along the minus strand of NC_090059.1, from coordinate 18,523,765 downwards.
CATCAAGGCCTTCAAAGCCTGCATGACTTCATCATTAGAGGTACTGGACCTGAACACAAATTACTCTGGTGATGATAGCCTCCCCAACACTCCACACACCTGCAGTCTGTCCACAACACTACCCAACACTCCCCACACCTGCAGTCTGTCCCCAACACTACCCAACACTCCCCACACCTAGAGTCTGTCCCCAACACTCCCCACACCTAAAGTCTGTCCCCAACACTACCCAACACTCCCCACACCTACAGTCTGTCCCCAGCCTCTCCACACCTACAGTCTGTCCCCAACACTACCCAACACTCCCCACACCTACAGTCTGTCCCCAACACTACCCAACACTCCCCACACCTGCAGTCTGTCCCCAACACTCCCCACACCTACAGTCTGTCCCCAACACTACCCAACACTCCCCACACCTACAGTCTGTCCCCAGCCTCTCCACACCTACAGTCTGTCCCCAACACTACCCAACACTCCCCACACCTACAGTCTGTCCCCAACACTACCCAACACTCCCCACACCTGCAGTCTGTCCCCAACACTCCCCACACCTACAGTCTGTCCCCAACACTACCCAACACTCCCCACACCTGCAGTCTGTCCCCAGCCTCTCCACACCTACAGTCTGTCCCCAACACTACCCAACATTCCCCACACCTGCAGTCTGTCCCCAGCCTCTCCACAGTGACTTGGACCAAGAGGGTGGATGGATAATGCACGTCTCACCCCATCAAGTAGACCCCCCCTTCCACTGTGTCTGTTTGCAAATGGATGCCGGAAGCGAGGAGTCCCTTCGGGTCTGTAATTCAATACCAGAGGTCTGACAGACTGTGATCAGATACGTACGGACCTAATGCTCTCAGCACAGCCGAGCCACACGCTGCAATCACACAATATCTCATTACCCCCGGCTATTGTCAAGCCACCCGCATTCTCATTGAGTGAAGGAGGATCATTAGCAGAAGATGAACACTATGTGGCGAAGCGAGAACGAGCTGGAACCGCACGCTGGTACAAGCTGGACCCGCACGCTGGTACAAGCTGGACCCGCACGCTGGTACAAGCTGGACTTGCTTCTGGCTGAGCTCGTTCACGCTCACATGAACGGGTTATTGTTTATCCAAAGTGACGTTCAAGGAAGCGGGGATCAGAAGAGTATAGTTCTAACAGTGAACAACCCAGTGGGGTGTGAGGGTGTGGGGTGTTTTCAATCCTAGTCGGACCTCCAGGTCAGCGGTTTCTACGTGTGAGCAATGAACATCAACCAGGAGGCCGCAGCCTGTTCCAGCCATTAAACTGCGCCAGTGTGGGACATCCCAGCACTCCAAACTGCTGGAGGCCTCATCCATTATTCAGGCTTCCTGCCACTCTACTTCCACATGTTTCCCATTCATTAATATTTCAGACCCCTCCCCTCCATGCCCCTCCCTGCCCACCCGTCCCCACCCCGTCTTCCTTCCTCAGACAACTCGCCACCCACCAGCCTGGTCCCCTTCCCAAGACACCTCCCACTGGAACGCAGGTCTGCATGAATCTCTCTGTGGCATTCTCCTAAGATGGCCTCCATGGTGTTTAGACCGGGCTCCTCATGACTCCCAGGGTCCTGGGCCGGGGGCCGGGGCCCTGTCTCCTGAGAGAGCATGGGTCAGGGAAACAGGTGACAAGGGAGTCAGGTGGCTGAGCGGTTAGGGAAGCGGGCTAGTAATCTGAAGGTTGCCAGTTCGATTCCCGGCCGTGCAAAATGACGTTGTGTCCTTGGGCAAGGCACTTCACCCTACTTGCCTCGGAGGGGAATGTCCCTGTACTTACTGTAAGTCGCTCTGGATAAGAGCGTCTGCTAAATGACTAAATGTAAACAGCCCCAGGTCTCTGTTTCCTCCGTCAGGCACTGTTACAGCCTTGCCGGCAGCTGGGCAAATGTCACATTGTGTTTGTTTGTTGTAGAGAATATAGAGACATTGATCTCCTCAGTGTAAGTATAGTTTCAACAGGGGCCTGGACCCTGTAGACCAGTCACAGGAGAAGAGGGCTCCATTATGGTAGCCTGGTGGACGCATTAGTATCACGAAATAGTATTATTTGTATTGTGACGCAGTCTGGAGGACTGGGGAACTGGGTGACTGGAGGACTGGAGGACAGGAGGACTGGGGGACTAGGGGACTGGAGGACTGGAGGACAGGAGGACTGGGGGACTGGAGGACTGGGGGACTAGGGGACTGGAGGACTGGGGGACTGGAGGACTGGGGGACTGGAGAGGGATGATGCAGCCATCAGGCAGTAGCCTCCAGAACTGCTACACCCTCTGCCTAGCGATGCTGGCTTCTCACAGCAGTCGCTCTGCTTCCATCTTACAGCAGGCAGGCAGAGCCAGGTGCCTGCCGCTGTCTCTAGGGCAGGCACCGTGGAGGGAGGAAGATATAGCCTAGCTCAGGCCTTGCTGTGGTGTGAGAAGCCAAGTGCATCTGGGGACTGAGAGAGAGGGCCTGAGAGGCAGCGAGGAAAATCTGAGCCTAACTCTCCCTGGAGAGAGAGGGAAAAAGAATAGATTTATATCTTTGTTTTTAATCCCACCCCTCCTCTCGGTCTCTCCGCACACTCCTCGTGTGCCTGTGTAGCCAGGATGGGGAACATGGGGGCCATAACGTGTCACAGAACAAGCTCCCGCCCTGCTGCCACATCAAAATCCTTCTGTACATGTTATGGCAGATGTTGATCCATTTAGACTTTGTTGTTGGTTGCCTTGTGTGTGTGTATGTGTGTGTGTATGTGTGTGTATTTCTGGGGTGAGGGGTGTGTGTGTGTGCTTGTGTGTGCTTGTGTGTGTATTGCCTAATGTTATGCTATCTGGAAAAGATTCCGCTACAGAATGGCTAGCTGGCTGGTTGGCTCCTGACTGACTCTGTGAGGTGTGTGTTGAATTACAATGATGTGTTAGTGTGAAGACTCCCTGCCCCCAACACTCTATCAGAGGAACAGGCCCACAGCCAACACAGCTCAGTTATAAACTCTCCTGCTCTCCTCCACATCTCTCCTGCTCTCCTCCACATCTCTCCTGCTCTCCTCCACATCTCTCCTGCTCTTCTCCACATCTCTCCTGCTCTCCTCCACATCTCTCCTGCTCTCCTCCACATCTCTCCTGCTCTCCTCCACATCTCTCCTGCTCTCCTCCACATCTCTCCTGCTATCCTGAGGAGAGGTAAACAAGAGTCACAGGGGTATAATTGAATGTTTGTGTTTGCTTGTGTGTGTGTGTGTGTGTGTGTGTGTGTACCAAGGTCTTTCATAAAGAAAGTGGGCAAAGGAGATGTGGAAATACTAAGAGACGAGAATAGACTGAGGTGGAGAGAGAAAGAGAGAGAGAGACAGAGTAATAGAAAGGGAGAGAGTGAGAGACAGGGAGAGGTGGAGAGACAGAGAGAGTAATAGAAAGGGAGAGAGTGAGAGACAGGGAGAGGTACAGAGACAGAGAGAGTAATAGAAAGGGAGAGAGTGAGAGACAGGGAGAGGTAGAGAGACAGAGAGAGTAATAGAAAGGGAGAGAGTGAGAGACAGGGAGAGGTAGAGAGACAGAGAGAGTAATAGAAAGGTAGAGAGTGAGAGACAGGGACAGGTAGAGAGACAGAGAGAGTAATAGAAAGGGAGAGAGAGACAGGGAGAGGTAGAGAGACAGGGAGAGTAATAGAAAGGGAGAGAGTGAGAGACAGGGAGAGGTAGAGAGACAGGGAGAGGTAGAGAGACAGGGAGAGTAATAGAAAGGGAGAGAGTGAGAGACAGGGAGAGAGACAGGGAGAGGTAGGATGAGCATGGGCCAGGGTTAGACTGTGTAAGATGCAGTGATGTCTAACAGGATGCCTAACGGGCAGGGTTAGACTGTGTAAGATGCAGTGATGTCTAACAGGATGCCTAACGGGCAGGGTTAGACTGTGTAAGATGCAGTGATGTCTAACAGGATGCCTAACGGGCAGGGTTAGACTGTGTAAGATGCAGTGATGTCTAACAGGATGCCTAATGGGCAGGGTTAGACTGTGTAAGATGCAGTGATGTCTAACAGGATGCCTAATGGGCAGGGTTAGACTGTGTAAGATGCAGTGATGTCTAACAGGATGCCTAATGGGCAGGGTTAGACTGTGTAAGATGCAGTGATGTCTAACAGGATGCCTAACGGGCAGGGTTAGACTGTGTAAGATGCAGTGATGTCTAACAGGATGCCTAACGGGCAGGGTTAGACTGTGTAAGATGCAGTGATGTCTAACAGGATGCCTAACGGGCAGGGTTAGACTGTGTAAGATGCAGTGATGTCTAACAGGATGCCTAATGGGCAGGGTTAGACTGTGTAAGATGCAGTGATGTCTAACAGGATGCCTAATGGGCAGGGTTAGACTGTGTAAGATGCAGTGATGTCTAACAGGATGCCTAATGGGCAGGGTTAGACTGTGTAAGATGCAGTGATGTCTAACAGGATGCCTAATGGGCAGGGTTAGACTGTGTAAGATGCAGTGATGTCTAACAGGATGCCTAATGGGCAGGGTTAGACTGTGTAAGATGCAGTGATGTCTAACAGGATGCCTAACGGGCAGGGTTAGACTGTGTAAGATGCAGTGATGTCTAACAGGATGCCTAACGGGCAGGGTTAGACTGTGTAAGATGCAGTGATGTCTAACAGGATGCCTAACGGGCAGGGTTAGACTGTGTAAGATGCAGTGATGTCTAACAGGATGCCTAATGGGCAGGGTTAGACTGTGTAAGATGCAGTGATGTCTAACAGGATGCCTAATGGGCAGGGTTAGACTGTGTAAGATGCAGTGATGTCTAACAGGATGCCTAATGGGCAGGGTTAGACTGTGTAAGATGCAGTGATGTCTAACAGGATGCCTAATGGGCAGGGTTAGACTGTGTAAGATGCAGTGATGTCTAACAGGATGCCTAATGGGCAGGGTTAGACTGTGTAAGATGCAGTGATGTCTAACAGGATGCCTAATGGGCAGGGTTAGACTGTGTAAGATGCAGTGATGTCTAACAGGATGCCTAATGGGCAGGGTTAGACTGTGTAAGATGCAGTGATGTCTAACAGGATGCCTAACGGGCAGAGCATGTCTTCCTCTAGGACACAGAGATTCATTAAGATCTGGACCAGCAGAGACATGCTGTCACACCACACACACACACCACATACATGCACTACACACACACACACACACACACACCAGCCTGGTCCAGGGGTGAGTCCAAGAGACTATGGTATTACAGCAGCACCAGCCTGACAGCACACCTCCATAGTGTGCTCAGTAATATGTTGGTTACCTCAGTGAGTTAGCTAGATGCCATACAAAGTGCCTATAAACCTCAGGCCCTGTGAGACTGTGCTGTGACAGTAAAACATCTTTATAGTTGTGAGACGAGCATGGGCCCCTCTACCAGTAATATCCAATAGAGAGGATCCATCAACATGCTAACACACAGCCTGGGGCTTCTGCCTTCCTCTATCAACACCACAGCACATGAACCCATAAGAATCACCCAGCAGAACCTTACTTAATCGTCTGTATGTGCTGACTAGTATAACTGCCTTGTGGTTCTGTTATCGTGCAAAACAACGGCTCAATCCTTTCTCAGTGAATGCTGAAATAATGCTTAATTTACGTTTAAACTGTTTAAATATAAACAACACCTTGTTATTTTCATGAAAATAAGTCCATAACTCCAGTCCTGTCTCATGTCTCTGCATGTAGACTTCCTCCAGTCCTGTCTCATGTCTCTGCATGTAGACTTCCTCCAGTCCTGTCTCATGTCTCTGCATGTAGACTTCCTCCAGTCCTGTCTCATGTCTCTGCATGTAGACTTCACACAACACATATACTGTATATTTAACGCAGATTTTGGTGCCGCATTTCGGTCCCACTTAAATGCCTGAGGTGTCTGTTGAAATATTTGCTTCTGGTGCTCCAAAACGTACGTAAGAAGAATTCATATGAATGCTAGTTAAATTATACTGCATTCATGTGGTGTCAGAATAATCTGAAGAAAAAAATCAAAAGTTTTTCCCAATATTCACGTGATGCAAGTCTGAACAAAGGAAGTCAAAGAACATGGCAGACAACAGTGATTTATTTTTTATTTTTTTAAATCTGTTTTTTCTATAAAAACAATGTCATGTGAGGGAGTCAGATGACTAAATGTAAATGTCATACACCCTCGTTTTGTGGCTATTTTTTTAAAGTATCGATTTGTGAAAACCCAAAGGATACCCAACCCTAGTTAGGGGAGAACATGCACGTCTCTAATCTCCAGGAGAACATGCACATCTCTGCCTCTGCCTCTAGCTCTGCCTCTAGCTTTGCCTCTGCCTCTAGCTCTGCCTCTAGCTCTGCCTCTAGCTCCGCCTCTGCCTCTAGCTCTGCCTCTAGCTTTGCCTCTGCCTCTAGCTCTGCCTCTAGCTCTGCCTCTAGCTCCGCCTCTGCCTCTCGCTCTGCCTCTAGCTCTGTGTCTGCAGAGCAGAATCAGAACCAGAGCAGAGACCTGCCATCACATTCAGTCCCCTCAGGTGAGCAGAGACATCATCACATTCAGTCCCCTCAGGTAAGCAGAGACACATCATCACATTCAGTCCCCTCAGGTGAACAGAGACATCATCACATTCAGTCCCCTCAGGTGAGCAGAGACATCATCACATTCAGTCCCCTCAGGTGAGCAGAGACACATCATCACATTCAGTCCCCTCAGGTGAGCAGAGACATCATCACATTCAGTCCCCTCAGGTGAGCAGAGACATCATCACATTCAGTCCCCTCAGGTGAGCGGAGACATCATCACATTCAGTCTCCTCAGGTGAGCAGAGACTCATCATCACATTCAGTCTCCTCAGGTGAGCAGAGACACATCATCACATTCAGTCTCCTCAGGTGAGCAGAGACATCATCACATTCAGTCTCCTCAGGTGAGCAGAGACATCATCACATTCAGTCCCCTCAGGTGAGCAGAGACATCATCATATTCAGTCCCCTCAGGTGAGCAGAGACATCATCACATTCAGTCTCCTCAGGTGAGCAGAGACATCATCACATTCAGTCCCCTCAGGTGAGCAGAGACTCATCACATTCAGTCTCCTCAGGTGAGCAGAGATATCATCACATTCAGTCTCCTCAGGTGAGCAGAGGCATCATCACATTCAGTCTCCTCAGGTGAGCAGAGACATCATCACATTCAGTCTCCTCAGTGTACAGAAGGTGTGTACTCATGCCTCTCACATCAACACGTTTTTAAGTTCAGGATGCTTGCTTGAGAGTTAAACAATAATTAATATATAAAGTGTTGGGATGTTGGGGTATTGAACCACGCCTGACCTTCAGTTGGTCTAAGAAAATCGATTGAGAAAATTGACCACTCTCAATTATTTACTTCCTCAGAGAAAACAAACAAAGCAGTGTGTTTTCAGCATATGATAAAGAAACGTAACCTGCTCCACAGAAACCTGCAGCAGTCTAAGACACGGAGACAGAGTGCACTTAAACACGGCATCACAAGTCAATAGGATATTTATACACTTCATATCATATTCCTTTTGAAATGTTATCAAAGAGAAAGTTACACAGAGGCCGACATTATATCTCAACCACAAGTTTAACATTTCAATATGCATGCGTATGCACACAGTCACACATCGTAGGAGAAACTCCCCTGTGATGTTAAAACACATTTCTTGTGCAGTAAATATTCCCAGAGTCTGCCTTTTTACAAAATACTAAATCTGCAAAAATCCCTTCCCCAGTTCTGTCTTCCTATACCCGCCATCTTTAATCCTGCCCCTCTCCATGCACCCTCCCTTCTACCTCTCTCCCTGTCCCTTTCCCTCCATCTTTTCCCCTCTTCCTCTCTCTTTCTCCTCCATGGTTCAGTCAGCAAGATCCCCCCCCCCTGCCGGACACACTCTCTGGCTCTTTCTTTCAACATATCAATTGCTCTCTTTCTTCCTTACTCTCCCCTTTCCCCCCTTCCTCCTCCCCCATCTCCAGCTTCTCTATCTCCGGCCCATCTCCCTCTCATCGCTCTCATCCATCTCCCTCTCATCGCTCTCATCCGTCTCCCTCTCATCCCTCTCTGGGGCGGAGCAGGCTTGGTATCAGAGTGTACTTCCTGCAGCAGAGAGAACCCCACCTGGTCTACACCCACCTGGTCTACATCTACACCCACCTGTGTATAACTGCACTGTGTCCACAGGCCTCCCCGAGAGAGCAGGGGGCGAAGGTCACAGCACCATCACCAGAGATATGGCCTTGTGTAATGACAGACATATCAAGACCCTACACCGGAGGAGATGCTAATCTTGTTAATGTTCAAGACGAGAGATAAAGATGAGAGAGAAGAACAAATCGGAGGACTGGCAGACGTGTGTCTGGAGCTGAAGAAAGCTTCTGTGTGATGAAAATATGGTTATGCAGCTGTAATGTCATCTTTCTCTGCATTTTAAAGAGCTGTACTCCAGGCAAGTTCCCAGACCCACCTCCCCAGGATTCTGAGGGTTATTTCACCAGCAGTGAAGTACAGTAACACAATCCGTCTCATTCCACTTACACAAAAGTCAGGGCTCAAATACTGTACGTCAACACACACACGCACAGTGCCCCTCCCCACACACACCCTTTAATAGAAGTCCAGACTCACGTGTTCTGAAGCGGTGGTGTGGCCGTGTGGCGGGGGCCTTGGGGGGGCCCTTGGGGGGGCCCTTGGGGGGGCGGCCGCTGCTCCAACGTGTTGGCTTCAGGGGGGGTCCGGGGGCTGCGGTGGGCGGGGGCACCTTGGGGGTGCCCTTAGTAGCAGGAGGGTTGGTGGGGGGCTCCAAGGTGGTGGTGGTGGTAGAGGAGGTGGTTCGTGGCCGAGGGTTGGACGCCCCATTGCGTCCGTTGCTCTGCCCGTTCTCCCGGCGCGTGGAGGTGCCGCGGGGGGTTGCCTCCCTTCCCGGCGCAGGGCCACGTGGTGGGCGGGCGGTTGTCGTGCTAACCGTGGCGGGGACGCGGATCACCACACTGTTGTGGAGGTGTGGAGCGCGGTTACTGCCTCCATTGGCCGGGCTCCCATTGGCTGAGTGGTTGGCCGGTGGATCGGCTCGAGTTCTGGGGGGGGGGGCGGTCCCGTCAGCCGCCAGGGGGGTGGTGCTGGACACCGGGGAGGGCAGGGTTGAGGTGTCCGAGCCCTTGGGCACCGAGCTGGGCTGGGACATGAAGATAGGGTCCTGGCCGATGCCCTTGGCGTCCACCAGGTCTGTGGGGACGTAGTCCTGGACGGAGCCCACTACGATCCACTTGAGCAGCATGAGGCTGAGGCCAAGCCCCACAAAGCCCATGACCAGGGGCACGGCACACAGCCAGGTCTGCTGCCGGGGCAGGAGGGCGCAGGGTCCGCAGCGCAGGGGCCCCGGGGCCCGCGGAGACGCCTGCTCGCCCCCCGGCTCCTCCAGGCTCATGGCGGCCAGCGTGCTGGCGCCCGAACGCTCGCTCATTCTGCCAAGCTGGGTGGGTGTCAGGGATCAAACTGGGGGCCCAATCACAACAGGGCATGCACAAGGGAGGGGACGGGACACAGAGCCAACACTGGGCATCTTACCATGTACCCACGAAACACCTGCATTCAAATAGCAACATGTGTACACAAACACACACAAAGATTCACACACACACTGGAGCAAACTAACAAGACACACTGGCGTCCCACACGCAAGACCAGTAATTACAAGCTGGGTAGCTCACACTAATGCACACACAAGCAGAACCATGCTCCCATCGGCACAGAGCAGAATACAAACAAACAAACAAACACACACACACACACTCTAACACATACACAGGTTAGACGTGGGCAGGTGAGGGAGCGAGGCGTGAAGACACTCCCCAGTTCAGCAGTAACGAGGCGATGGTAAATCCCAGGAAGCTTCGCTCCCCTGATAGAGGGGTATAGCAGAGGCAAAAAGCAGGCAGGGTATCGATCCACGGCCAGTCTTCCGAGCTCTGTTGTAAATCCCTGTGTGGGTGAGCTCGTGTTTGTGTGTGTGGATTAGCCAATCCACCCAGGGCTGCACCCTCACGCTGCTGAAAAACACTTCAATCCAGTGCTGTCCCACTCTGCCGCGACGCCCTGGTCCTCTGGACGAGATCCGCTCCCAAACGCCCGGGGCTCCGTCCCTCGGCTGCCTGCTGCACACACACCTCCACAGCCTCCAGAGGTGCTCCTGTTCAGGAGCAGCAACCAGACACGAGCACGCACAGACACAGAAGCAGGGAGATGCAGCGAGAGATCGCCCTGCTCTCTCTCTCTACAGCAGGGAGGGGTGGAGGAAAGGGAGGGGGGTAAATCCCACTGATCTCTCTCAGATCCGTGTCCTCCTGTCGGAATTGTCCGTCTGTGTCCGGCAGTCGGTCCTCAGAATCTCACACTGCCTCAACGGAAGAACGCTGCTGCTGCTGGTCGGTCCTCTGTACATTCCCCCACTGGCAAGCAGCAGAGATGGAGAGGTGGAGAGAGAGAGAACGAGCGAGAGCGAGAGAGGAGGAGGGAGGGGGCTGCTCTAAAAAACGGATGCGGCGGCTGTTCTTGGAGGCTGCGGAGACTAGGAAAGAGAGAGAAGGTACAGATGAGAGAGAGAGGAATCAACGAGAGAGAGAGAGACAGAGAGAGCTGAGAGAGAGAGGGGAGGGGAATGTTGGCTCGATCCTCTGTGTGATGTGGGCTTTAAGGCTCGCCCCTCCGACGGCAGGACTCCAGCCTGACAGACAACAACTGCCCCATCGCTCCCTCCACACCACACCTCGGACGGAGTGAGCACGTGTGCGGGAAAAACTGCCTACCCTGACATCAGCAAGAAACAGAGAGGGGAAGAGAGGTGAAAAAAGAGTTGTCAGAAAGAGAGAGAGAGGTTGAAATGAGACAGAGGAGGTAGAGAGAGAAAATGAATAAATGAGAGCAAGAGAGGAGGTAGAGAGAGGTAAAGAAAGACAGAGGTATAGAGAGAGAGAGAGAGAGAGAGAGAGAGAGAGAGAGAGAGAGAGAGAGAGAGAGAGAGAGAGAGAGAGAGAGAGAGGGAGCTGTGCTGCGGCAGATGCAGCAGTAGAGGCAGAGACAGACGGTGGTTCACACACACACCCCGTGCAGACACACACACACCGTGCAGAGACACACACACCGTGCAGACACACACACACCGTGCAGACACACACACCCCATGCAGACACACACACACCATGCAGAGACACACACCGTGCAGACACACACACCCCGTGCAGAGACACACACACCGTGCAGACACACACACACCGTGCAGAGACACACCCCGAGGAGAACACACACACACCGTGCAGAGACACACCCCGAGGAGAGCTGAGAGGAAGGGAGGAGAGAAGGAGGGAGGAGAGGAGAGGAGGGAGGAGAGGAGGAGGGATGCAAGAGGTAGCACGAATAAGAAAGAGGAAGAGACAACAAACCAAACCTTGAGCTCATAGTTGATGGGCGTGTTAGAGCCCTCCTCTCTCCTCATCCTTCGGTCCACAGTCGATGAGACCCTCATTTCACCGTTCCCCAGGGGCTCTGGGACTCGACAGGCGGCCAATCAGAGCTCTCTCTGCTGGGGTGCTTCTGGCAGACCAAAAATCTTGCATTAAACATTCATACAGAACATCACACATGTCACACACATTGCACTGCGCAGTTGACAACCCCCAAAAAATCTGCTGTGAGAAAATCATGTACGATCATTTGAGATGTTTTTTATGCTAATTTTAAATGCTTCTTTTAAATTTTTTAAATGTTATTTTCCATTTCATTTTGAAAGAAGAGTTGAAGTTCATAGACATACTAGGTTCAGTTTCCATATCAAAGGGAGTTTGAGGAATCCCGCACTCTTAAGAGGTCCACTAGAAAACTAGAACATAAGTGGCGTACCACTAAATTGGAGGTTTTCCGCCTGGCCTGGAAGGACAGCCTAATGGAGTACAAGCAAGTCCTCATCAGGTCCAGATCAGAATATTTCTCTAGATTGATTAGTAAGAACAAACACAACACTAAGTTCCTATTTGATACTGTTGCAAGTCTCACTAAGAAAAGTACACTCTGTGTTAGTTCAGATTTCTCTCCCAATGATTTCTTAGATTTCTTTGACCAAAAAATCTATGCAATAAGGGACAAACTACAGACTAGTCCTGGAGGAGTGGCCATCAACACTGAACTTTCCCCTATACCAAGCATGCTGCATGTTGAGGCTCTCACTCACTTTAACCCTATTTCTATGGAAGCGTTCATCGAGCTGATAGACTCCTCAAAACCCACTAGCTGCCTTCTCGACCCCCTCCCTGCCAAACTCTGTAGGGAACTTCTCCCTATTATTGGACCACCCATGCTTAGTATTATTAATGAATCTATTGTAATTGGCCAAGTCCCCAACGATTTCAAACAAGCTATTATTAAGCCCCTTCTTAAAAAAACAAACCTGGATCCAGGTTGTCTTAGCAACTACAGGCCAATTTCAAATTAGCCATTTCTCTCCCAAATTTTAGAGAAGGCTGTGGCACAACAGCTCACTGAGCACCTCTCCTCAAATCAGCTTTATGAACCTCTCCAGTCTGGATTTCGTCTCCACCACAGCACTGAAACTGCATTAGCCAAAGTAGTCAATGATCTACTGTTAGCCTCTGACGTGGGTTCTATCTCTGTCCTGGTTCTTCTAGACCTAAGTGCAGCTTTTGACACGGTGGATCATGAGATTCTCTTGGAACGTATGGAGAACTATGTTGGGATTTCTGGTACGTCACTTCAGTGGTTTAGATCGTATCTATCTGATAGATCACAATATGTCCACTATGATGGCTGCTCATCCAGGAGCTCCACTGTAAAATACGGAGTACCACAGGGTTCAGTTCTAGGCCCTCTGTTATTTTCACTCTATATGCTGCCTTTAGGAAACATAATTAGAAGCTCTGGGGTAAATGTTCACTGTTATGCAGATGATACTCAGCTATATATGTCTATAAAGTCTGGAGAATTTCCACATGCTATGGAAAAATGTGTTTCTAGGTTGAGAGCTTGGATGACTGCAAATTTCCTTCTTCTAAATTCGGATAAAACCGAGGTTCAAATTTTCGGTCCTAAAAAATATAGAAATATTTTTTCCTATCTGACCTTAGACCTAGACGGCGTCAAAGTCTCTCAAAGCCAGCTAGTAAAAAATTTAGGAGTCACAATGGACCCAGACCTTTCGTTTGAGTACCATATTAAGCAAATTACCAGAACTGCATTTTTCCATCTACGTAATATTGCCAAAATACGAAAATGTCTCTCAACGGATGATGCTGAAAAACTAATACATGCATTTGTTACGTCCCAATTGGACTATTGCAATGTGTTGTTCTCTGGCCTCCCAATTACCCACCTAAAAAATTTACAGCGGGTGCAAAATGCTGCTGCTAGACTATTGACCAGAACAAGAAAGTTTGATCACATAACATCTACTCTTGTCTCTCTACACTGGCTCCCTATCCAAGCCAGAGCTGACTTCAAAGTTCTACTACTAACCTACATATCTCTGCATGGATTGGCACCACTGTACCTCTCCGGTCTCCTTGCACCCTATTGCCCCGCAAGGACACTTAGATCTCAAGATGCCGGCTATCTGGTGGTTCCCAAAATTAAGAAAAAAAACAGCTGGAGGTAGGGCGTTCTCATATAGAGCACCTCTTCTCTGGAACAAATTACCCGTCTCAATTAAGCAGTCTGATACTGTTTCGACATTTAAAATTAGGTTAAAAACGTTATTGTTTAGTCAATTCTACGACTGTTAAAGGTAAGTATGTTTACATTTACATTTATTCATTTAGCAGACGCTTTTATCCAAAGCGACTTCCAAGAGAGAGCTTTACAAAGTGCATAGGTCACTGATCATAACAACAAGATTACTAGTTTTACTAGTGTTACTAGTTGGAGGCAACGGGGGACGGGTTGTTTCCATCCTTATTCTATAAGTATAACTTATTTTAGAGTTCTCTTCCCCTGGAACAGATTTCATGTTCCAAACGAGGGGGGCTGTCGCTGTCTTGGTATGTGGGGTTGCATCAAATTCCCCTTTTTTGCTCTGTTAAATTGCTGCACCAGTCCACACTTGACTGGTGGGGATCTCATTCTATTATGACTGTAACTGTTAGCTGCTCCTGGCATTCTCTAATCCCTGCTCTCCTCTCTCTGTCCCCCCCACACACATCCCTTGTGGTGTGGGGGGTTTGAGTTGTCAGCACCTGCCTGGTCGTCGGTCAGCCAACGCTGGACCTGGTCTCGAGTCTCCCGGTCCTGTCCTACATCTATAAAGTTGAACAATGGATTTTGGTGTTTCAAAACCCATCGACACTATATGACTATGTTTAGCCTGTGTTCTGCTCCTCTCACCAACCGTCTCTGGAGGAGGGGATCCCTTTCTGAATTGCTCCTCCCAAGGTTTCTTCAATTTTTTTTCTCCTGTTGAGATTTTTTTCTTGAGGGTTTAGGTTGGTTGAGGGGCAGATCTATGGGCGTATGTGAAGCCCTCTGTGACATGCTTGCGTGTAAAAAGGGCTATACAAATAAATTTGATTTGATTTGAACAACTGTGCCAAATTGTTTTGAAGTTCATCAAAACTATTTGTATTTGTTTCCTTGGTTTAGGTTTTTGCAACAAAATAATTTCTGTTCCAACTCATGAAAGTAATGTTCCAGTATTGCTGGGCTCCAAGTTTGGTCTTTTGTGAGCATGTGTTTCCCTCTCTCTCCCTGCATGTGTTTCCCTCTCTCTCCCTGCATGTGTTTCCCTCTCTCTCCCTGCATGTGTTTCCCTCTCTCTCCCTGCATGTGTTTCCCTCACTCTCCCTGCATGTGTTTCCCTCTCTCTCCCTGCATGTGTTTCCCTCTCTCTCCCTGCATGTGTTTCCCTCTCTCTCCCTGCATGTGTTTCCCTCTCTCTCCCTGCATGTGTTTCCCTCTCTCTCACTGCATGTGTTTCCCTCTCTCTCCCTGCATGTGTTTCCCTCTCTCTCCCTGCATGTGTTCCCCTCTCTCCCTGCTTTCCAGTCTTTAAAACAAAGCCATAAAAAGACCCCAAAATATCTTTAAAAATATATATTAAATTAGATTTCTGTGAAAACTGTCAGACCTAATTTATATAATTTGATTGTCTTCATTTAATATACACAGTTAATAAGTTGCTGTTGCTCTAAACATCACTCTGTATCAAACTGATTTCCACAGATTGTTTAAAGTTTAAACAAATGTGTGAGCCAGCTTAAGCAAGACAACATTATTAGTGCTCACATTTAGAAACAGCAGAGAGGGGAAAAGTAAGAGTCAGCACTGCCAACTTCAGGGCATTCATGTATAACAACTTTCCCTCTATCCCCCCATCTCTCCACATCTTTCCCCATCTCTTCTCTCCCCATCTCTCTTTCTCTCTCCCTCCATCTCTCCACATCTTTCCCCATCTCTCTCCATCTCTCTCTCTCCTCATCTCTCTTTCTCTCTCCCCCCATCTCTCCCTTTCCCCCCCATCTCTCCACATCTTTCTTTCTCTCTCCCCCCATCTCTCCACATCTCTCTCTCCCCCATCTCTCCCCATCTCCCCCCATCTTTACACATCTCTCCCCATCTCCCCCCATCTTTACACATCTCTCCCCATCTCTCTCTCTCTCCCCATCTCTCTCTCCATCTCTCTTTCTCTCTTACTTCTCCCTCACTTAGTCACACACACACAAATACTAATAAGAATACCACACAGACACAGGGTTTGCTCATTTACATATTAGCCTCAATGCAAAATATTCATAAAAATATGCAACATGGAATAAAAATGCCGACCTGCCAACTGCCTTTAATCCTCCCCACTAGATGGCACAACATGTGACTGTGGCATCAGGAAGCTATTTCCAACAAGGCAGTAACAGCTAGTGTCTTCTCAAGCTAAATATAGTGTAACTACAGAAGTACACTGTCAGTAACACATTTCTCAGCTTTCAACAAGCAACAGCTTTCCTACTGATTGCGCTATTTGGAAATAACACTCGAAGAGGAAATGTTGTTGTGTGCATCCAGTCCTCAAGTCATTAGCAGAGTGGAAGAGGTAAAGGCACATGCAAAGATTATTTAACATCAATATGTGTTCCTATGTGCTTCTCCTGGTTCCAGGTCTCCACACAACTTTAAAGCTCCTCTTCAGCTGGTTAACCTTACTTTTCCACCCACAAGCGCTAAGCTAGCGCTGAGCTAGCGTCGAATGACTTATTGATGAGAGGCTGACCTGCCGCCACACTGTGCAGTATTCCAGGGGATGGCTATGCCCTGGGGAACACAGTCAGTGGACAGCAAATCCCACTTAAACTGTGGAACAACTACATCTCCTAAAGGTAGCATACATCTTTGTCCCAAACTCTTCTCCCAGCCAGAGAGGTCTGCCTTCATCAGATTCACTCAAATGTAAAGTGACTTTCAATAAGGTGTTTTTATGGCTCCAATCTCAGACCCGAAAGGAGTTTCATAAAAAGTCTTGTGAATTTGTGTTATTTTAGCTCTGATGTATGAGTTACCCTCTAAGCTCAGAGGGCATCACATCTCAACACCCTGTACCAGACATGCAGAAGCCACACATGAGAACACATGACCACACTGAAGAGAAGTTTACCTGGAGAGCGTCCAACTCCCATCACATTATCCCACAGCAGATTCCAATCTCAAATACAGAATGTCTTAATTGTATTCAAAAGAAACCAGTATCACAAACGTCCTTTTCCTCACATACAAAGCTCTACACGGACAAGGACCTAGCTACATTGCTAACTCCCTTATAAACTACACACCAGCTAGAACACTGCGATCATCAAATGCAGGCCTATTAGAGGTCACCAGAAGCAGTCATAAGAGGATTGGTGATTCGGCCTTTGTCAATTACGCCACAAAACTATGGAACAAATTACCCATAAATATTAGGGAAGCAAATACGCTAGACATTTTTAAAAGACAGCTTAAAACCTACCTTTTTACCCAAGCATTTAAGTAATTTTATCTCAGAAGGGTTTTACTACTTTTATTAGTTATATTATTGTTTTTATAATTTGCTATTTTAATTATTACTTTTATCACTTGTATTATTGTTTTTATTGATTTTATGTAAAGCACCTTGAGCTACAATTCTTGTATGAAATGTGCTATATAAATAAAGTCTTACTTACTTACGTATCCCTTATATTCCACAACTTTCAAATCCTTGATAATGTGTATCTGAAGGGATTTGTCCAAAGCGTCTCTATTTCAGTAACCTGCACCTGCTACATCATGAAGGGAGGTCACACGGTCCATAAAGACGTTTACAATTCAAACAAGCCCATCCAGGGTGATCATGCAAGGTTGTCCTGCTGACAGCTTTACTGCTGAGTTCAGCTGGTGGCAGCATATCCCACACAGCACCGGGGGAGATGTACAGACTGTCAACTGGACTTGGCTGAGAGCCACGCTGTGTAAAACTGGCTGCACCTTCAAAGATTAGTCATGTACTTAAGTAGGACATACTTACCTACCAACCCATCAAATCCATGAAGTGCAGAAATACATTTACATGTCTTCAAATGATGAACTCATTTTGAAACATTTTGAAACGGTGTATACTATACTATGAAGATCGTAAGGTTGTGGCATGAATGAAAAGTTCTGTTAAATGAATTCCTGATTATTAATAATCAGGAATTCATGTCATCAAATTTAATACCATATAATCTTGGTAGCATTTATGAGTTGGCGTAGAGAAGACAATATGGTGTGAGGGCAGGGCCACCCCTGCCTGCTTGACACATGACACAGCTCTCAAGAGGAAGATGAGTGTTGGAGTCAAACAAGTTGTCCAGGATGTTGGGTGGTGGATGGGAGGGGGAAGGGAGGTGGAGAGGAGGCGCTCGTAATCCCCACACTCTTGTTCATATGTAAACCTTAACTACATCCGACGGTGCAACTAGGGAAAAGTACTGATTTGGAAGTATTGTTTTGTAAGGGTGTACAAGTTGGGGCTTTTTAGGGAATATCCATGTTTAAACATGTATTAACATAAAACACCTTAGGTTGTACATTTGTTCAGTTAATTAGTACACGGTTGGAGACTTGTGTTGGAGACCTAATGAACCGTGTGTGTGTGTGTGCGCGTGTGTGTGTGAGGAGGCTGTATGGGGAAGGACACAAACACTCATGCATGACACAGCAGCCTAACCCTAACCCTAGAAATAACAATGTAGGATGCTGTTAGTTCAGATGTTGTGCACACATTCATCTTGTTGCTTTCACACCCCCACTCCTGTCCCATTATTACACACACACACACACACTCCTGTCCCATTATTACACACACAACCAGCACTGATCATTGGAAATATATATTAACTCACACTACCCAAATCCAGGGTTAGGCTTGAAATTAACGGCGTGCCGTCGTCACGGGGACAATGAACAAGATGTCTTGGACAGTTCAACACAGACTAGATGTCTGGGACAGTTCAGCACAGACTAGATGTCTGGGATAGTTCAGCACAGACTAGATGTCTGGGATAGTTCAGCACAGACTAGATGTCTGGGACAGTTCAGCACAGACTAGATGTCTGGTACAGTTCAACACAGACTAGATGTCTGGGACAGTTCAACACAGACTAGATGTCTGGGACAGTTCAGCACAGACTAGATGTCTGGGATGGTTCAGCACAGACTAGATGTCTGGTACAGTTCAACACAGACTAGATGTCTGGTACAGTTCAACACAGACTAGATGTCTGGGACAGTTCAGCACAGACTAGATGTCTGGGATAGTTCAGCACAGACTAGATGTCTGGGACAGTTCAACACAGACTAGATGTCTGGTACAGTTCAACACAGACTAGATGTCTGGGACAGTTCAACACAGACTAGATGTCTGGGACAGTTCAGCACAGACTAGATGTCTGGGATAGTTCAGCACAGACTAGATGTCTGGGACAGTTCAGCACAGACTAGATGTCTGGGACAGTTCAGCACAGACTAGATGTCTGGTACAGTTCAACACAGACTAGATGTCTGGGACAGTTCAACACAGACTAGATGTCTGGGACAGTTCAGCACAGACTAGATGTCTGGGATAGTTCAGCACAGACTAGATGTCTGGTACAGTTCAACACAGACTAGATGTCTGGTACAGTTCAGCACAGACTAGATGTCTGGGACAGTTCAGCACAGACTAGATGTCTGGGACAGTTCAACACAGACTAGATGTCTGGGACAGTTCAGCACAGACTAGATGTCTGGTACAGTTCAGCACAGACTAGATGTCTGGGACAGTTCAGCACAGACTAGATGTCTGGTACAGTTCAACACAGACTAGATGTCTGGTACAGTTCAGCACAGACTAGATGTCTGGGACAGTTCAGCACAGACTAGATGTCTGGTACAGTTCAACACAGACTAGATGTCTGGGACAGTTCAGCACAGACTAGATGTCTGGGACAGTTCAGCACAGACTAGATGTCTGGGACAGTTCAACAGACTAGATGTCTGGGACAGTTCAGCATAGACTAGATGTCTGGGACAGTTCAGCACAGACTAGATGTCTGGGACAGTTCAACACAGACTAGATGTCTGGGACAGTTCAACACAGACTAGATGTCTGGGACAGTTCAACACAGACTAGATGTCTGGGACAGTTCAGCATAGACTAGATGTCTGGGACAGTTCAGCACAGACTAGATGTCTGGGACAGTTCAGCACAGACTGTTCAGGGACGACTGCGGGACGATAGACCATAACAATATTTCTGGGGAAATTGTAAGGTGTGCTTGCTTGCGTCGCAGATGGGTCAGTTAATTAAATACAATTTTTACAACTGATATTTCTGTATATTTTATATAAAAATACGTAATTATTATTAATGAAGATTGCATAGATTTAAAAGCATAGATCTGTTGCTGCTCATTTACAAGTGAAGTGTAGAATGAAACGGTTGTCTTCTCATTTCCCCTGCAAGAGGGAATAGTGATAAGCTATAGCAGCCTCAGTTGAAAAGTTGGATCAAACGAAGATATTGGGCAATCCGGTGTAAAAATGGTCCTAACCTCCATGACTGAAATGTCACCTTAAGTTTCACACATATAAAGTTTAGGCTGTGGCATTGAAGACAGCGACGCACCACACAAGCTTGAGTTTAAATACCTTACTTAATGTGACATTACTTACTGTACATCCAAGTATTGAATTGCTTAAATGTATGATGCTGCTAGTACACCACCGCACGATACGATACTCGCTGTGCAACATTCTTACTAGCACATCTATGCACATTGTATCCATGCATCGTTGCTAACGTGTGCTGACGCTGTGACGTTGTGACGTTAGGCTAGCACTGAGTTCCCTTTGCGCACAAAAACATTGTAACCTATTAAAACGTGCAACGGAACGTAAATATCAATACAAGCGACGCAATCGCTAACAAGATGAACCTGTTGACACCGACGTTGTCTATGTAGCCCAAATATTGAGGGATCCTTAGGGGTGGGAAAATAAATAATAAAGAAATAAATATATATGTGAGAACGGTTGTGCTCGCCGAAGGCTTGAGCACACCCAATAAAAAACGTTGTCACAACATTGTTCTTTAATATGTAGATACACACCTAGGCTATATCAAAACATTCCGGCCTTAAAATCCAATAGTGACGTTGGGATTTTATTTAATTTTTTTGGCGGTTACTTTAGCCATGTTCCCGTTATCGGCCGTTCAGTTTCAGCAGAGTCACAGAGTCATGGAGCTGCTCCACACATGGGCGGCGGCAGGGTGTGGCTTGGTTGGGCTACAGCCACACCAAGAATTGTGTTATCCCCACCATGAAACAAGCAAGAAAATTGTGTATTCTATTGTGTATGTATTCACATTGAAATGCAGACATTGATTTGAGCCCCACGACTGTATGGATTTCTTAAATAGTGTTGCAAATAACCTAGACCCATGTCAGAATGTCAAAATGCAAAACCACAAGAATAAAAAAATTGAAACAAATTCAGGGACATTTTTTTGGTGGGGGGTGGGGGGACTTGAAATTAGATGAGAGAGGAGAACAGAGAAGTCTAAAACAGAGTTCAAAGCTTTAGAAAGTTTTTTCCAAAAGTTTTTTCAAACCTTTAGAAAGTGTTTTTTTTTTATGCAATGATGCAAATCTAAAGAATAGGTTTTTGAAATATTTGTTCAACCTTTCAAAACTTTTTTCAAAAAACACTTTTCAAACATTTCAAATCTATTTTCAAATGGTACTGGGACAGTGAGGAACATTTTGGTTGTGAGCCCTGTCCAAATCATGGAAACCCCCAAAAACGTAATTTCATCTCGCAGATGGCTGCGCTAATCCACATCTACACGCACAGACACACACACACTGCAGGTGAGCAGCACTGTGCTGGAGGCGTCCTGATTTGCTGGTTTGCTGATTCACGGTGGCATGTCCCAGCTCCCTGGCTGTGGCCCGGACACCCACAGGGGAGCCTTTCTCAGCGTGTGTCAGCCGTCTCCTCTCATTAGACGCTGTCACATCCCCGGCCCACAGCGCCCCAGGACTGGTTGGGGGTGTGTGTGTGTGAGACTGTGTGTGTATGTGTGTGTGGGATCACTTCATGGAAACAAGCAAATGTTTTTTGCTTGACAGGATGCATGTCTTAAACACACTGTCAAGATCGTGTCAAGTCAGTCAGGCTTCAAGTATTTCGATCAAACTCTTCCCAAACAGTTAATGCAACAATGACCTAACCGTTACTAATCTTTGTGTTGGCCTTGCTATGATGATTAACTTAAACAGACAAAAAGCTCAGAGGAAAGTAAATGTTGGGCTGTTCTCAGGGTTGTCCTCTCCCCTGGTCCATACAAAGGCCCTACACCTGCCTCTACAGCCAGGCTGGTTGCCTCCCATGCCAGACTGCTATGGGAACCCAGCCTACAGTGAACCAGGCCTGCTAATTTCTTAACCCTTGTGTTATCTTCGGGTCATTCTGACCCATCAGTCATTGTGACCGACCGTCGTATTGCGACAAATTTACCTCCTACAAAAACAAAGTGAAGCATTTTCTTTTAACTGTCGGGCTGTCTCAGACCCCCCACATTGCAATGGTTAAAAGAAAATTAATTTGATTTGTTTTTGTATTGGGTAAAATTGGGTAAACACAACGGTGGTTCGTTATGAACCTTTGGGTCATGTGACCCGAAGGCAGCACAAGGGTTAATGAAAGTTCAGCCCCTCTGATCAAAGATCCGCTGCTGGGATAATACTCACAGGCTTCTCCAAGCACAATGCAAATCCACTATTCTCAAATGATTTAATACAAACCCTAATCCACGTGCTCAAGCATATTAATATCATCGTTGCTGCCTGGCAGGTGGATGGTTTAATTGGCCTGCAGCACAATGTCGTTTTCTGATCTTTATTTCTGATGAGTTTTTTATTGTAACAATAATACAGTTTTACTGTAAGTTAACAGACATCTAAATATCCATAGATCATTATTCTGACTGAATTTCTTCTTAGTAAGTTAGCTTCCAGAACATTTTCTAAACATTCCTTTGTTTTGCAAGTGTATGTGTGAGGATTTGGTGTGTGTTTGTGTGTGAAGGAAAGTGTATGAGTGTGTGAGAAAGATAGCTTGTGTGTGAGAGAGAGAGAAAGACAGAGGGAGAGCGAGCATGTATGTGTGTACAAGTAAGTGTGTCAAGTGGATTTAGGTGGGCATGTGTGTGTGTCAGCGACAGCTTTTGTGTGTGAGAGGGATAGCTTGTGTGTTAGACAGCGTGTGTGTGTGAGAGAGGGATAGCTTGTGTGTTAGACAGCGTGTGTGTGAGAGAGGGATAGCTTGTGTGTTAGACAGCGTGTGTGTGTGAGAGAGTGAGAGAGAGCATGCATGTGTGTGTGTGTGTGTGTGTAGAACAGCTGGACCCTGGACTACTGCAGGATAGAGCATAAATGTTGGTGTCACAGGTGGGGTTTTACACTTGGGGTGCTGCTGACACGCACAGACACACACTTTAATCAGCTAGGACACCAGGAGTCTGGCTGTATGATGGCGTGGGTGGTATGACGTATACATGGGTGGGCGATTGAGGAGAGAGTTCAACCAATTCAGCTCAGTTACTTTGGTATGACCCTGGGGAAGGCATGCATCACCAGAAGCCTGACGCTCTCTCACACTAATGACGTTAATGTCTGCATGAACCTATCTGTGACTACACGACCATGACACCATCATGAACTCATGGATCTGCACAATGAGGGCTATTATGGAATGCACAGAGAAAGGTTAATGTAGAATTTATGTAATCGCAGTCTCATGTCATGTATTAACTGAAGGAATACATTTCTAGGCATGCAATTATAAACACATTGGAATGATAACTGCATAAATACATTGGGATAATAACTTGTCGCTGATTGATGTGTTGGATATGAGCTGGATAATGAAGCATGCAGGTCTGGAGACGAGCAACGCTCAAGACCAACAGCTTGGAGAACACAACACACACAGGAAGTGTGTGTACAAATCAGACCATAATTACATTTGCAGGAAACTCAGGCTTAGTCAGATATGCTCTGCATCGCCATGACTACCCTCCTCCAGACCTCTTCTGACACGGTCACTATGCTCTCCGTCTTCTCTCACCAGGAAAATTGACAGTTTCTCCAATTAATTAAAATGTTCTGCTTCAACTCGCCAACTGTCATCGCTCAAGTTTACAAAACTAACTCACTTACGCTGCATTTGTAAGAATATTAATGAAATGTATTCTGAGTCAAACATGTTTGATGAACAATGGCTGTTGGTCTGAACATAGAGTAATAATAAAACAGAATATATTAATTTGTAGGAGTGGGAGAAATATCGATTCACATTTGAATCACGATTCAGTCTGCTAGCGATTCAGATCAATTCACAAATGTATGTGAATCTGTTTTTTGTTTTTGTTTTTTTTACACACACATATATATATCCCCAAGAATCGATTCGAATCGTGAGGTACCACAAAAGATTCCCACCCCTATTAATTGTTGAGAAGCATGAAGCAGATGTGGTTCCTCTCTCCCTGGTGTTCTCTTCCATTCTGCACATGGCACGCCAGTTCAGCATTGTTGTGTTTGTCACACGCCACACGCAGGGATAACATCTTAATCTTGCATCCTAATCCCCAGCAGGTTCCCCCAACCCTGCTGTATTGAACACATCTAAGCGCATGACACCAGTCTGAAGCCATTATACTCCATAGATGCATTTCATAGATATAGTATTGACTGGATCAGTGTCATGGCAGGCTTGTGTTCACCACCATCTGTTTTGGATCTGTGGCTTAATGGCATCACTCCCTGCTTGACCTCTCCTTCATCTTGACATTAAACACAGAGGATTACAGTTTGTACACACACATGTACACACAGATATCACACACATACAGGTAATGAACATACACACACATGGATACACACGCACACACACTCCCACACACACACAGATAACACACAATTGAAACCTGTTCGCAGATTCTTATCTCCAGATCAAACTGGTCTGAACAGTGTAGCTCCTCCCTCACACCAGATCCACAGGCTTGAGGTGTTGCCTTTTGAAAGCTCACTGATACCTCTCTGGTTCCTCTGTTGCCACAATCTTAGAATCAAAACGGATATGACAAGATGGTACATTATTCCTTAACCAAACAAGACACAGACACACACAAACACACACAGCATTGACAAAAGGTTGGGGCACACATGCAAACATCCACACCAATGCAAACACTCACAAACAACTTCCTGTAATGTTCTGTGATGGATGATATGACTCAGGCTTTGTTGAGGGAGACGTGGCTGTGCAAGCACTCCAGACTGAGGCCCACAGTAACATTGTTCTGTTGTTCTATGAACTGTGAAGACCTGAGTGGCCTTGGAATGCATTGTTCATGTACAGA
Organism: Osmerus mordax; assembly: GCF_038355195.1. Lineage (NCBI taxonomy): Eukaryota > Metazoa > Chordata > Actinopteri > Osmeriformes > Osmeridae > Osmerus > Osmerus mordax. The sequence goes on along the minus strand of NC_090059.1, from coordinate 18,498,777 downwards.
GAAAAACAGAAAAAATCTGAAAAATAGGTGGAGAGAGAGAGAGAAAGAGAAAGAGAAGAAAGAATTTTTGTCTATGCTGAAATGTGTGTTTGCAGAGTCTGTGAGAGGGGAACAGCAGCTGTAACCTTGAAGCAGAGCAGGCCTGTCTCAGCCAAGCATCCTGAAGGGCCACAAATCAAATTATTGGACCCGGAGGCTCGCAGTAAAATTGCCTCTTTCTTTCTCCTTCTTTATTTCCATGAGCAAAACCTCCTAGTTTAGGTTGACAGCATATTAGAGGACCCAGAAGCAAGTGAAAGAAGGTGTTTTTATCTGTCTCTCCATCTTCCACTCACAGTTCTCATTACCTTCTCTGTAGGTCTGTGCATTTCAGAAACACATTCATGTGAACAAAGCCTTGTAGACTTCCCAACTGATCCATCTCCAGATATCACACTTTTATACTTATATATTTATAAATACATCTTCCAGACATGCCATCAAGTATGAATGTGTGATAGTGGCAGATAAGTGTTCTAGTCTGTCACACTTAGGGTACCGAGGATGCAGCTATCTGCATTTCTGTTGTGTTTGCATCACAGGTTGTGTCAGTGACCATTCTAGTGTGAACTTGGGTTGAAATCTAATTTTCTGCATTACAGTCAATAAAGATAAACCCGGTTTTGGAGGCAGATAAGGCGACGCGCCCCTTCCCAGCCTCACAGGCAACCATCCCAGCTGTACTCGCACATCATGAAAAGGAAAACAAACTGTATCGGAAGTTTGGAAACTAATCAATACGGAGTATGAATAGTCTGTAACCTGGCCTCTCTCTCCTCCTGATAGTGCCACCCTCTCTCTGGTCCTCTGTCTTTACTGAAAGCTGGAACTGTCTTTCACCTGTTTGTCTACAGGCTGACCTGTCTGTCTTTAGGTTGTACTGGTCTGATATCGTACTGATCTGATATCGTACTGGTCTGATATCGTACTGGTCTGATAGTTTGCTGGTATGAGACAATAATAGTTCAGAGCCACATGGCAGACTGAGGTGACATTTCTTGCTCAAGGGCCCAGCAGGCAGGCAGGGACGTTTAGTATCTCTCACACATCCAAATCCCGGCTTCCTGCCTCCATCGATACTGGTCTGATGATGTACCTCCTCCCTCCCTCCTCCAGTTCCTCCTCCTCCCTCCTTCCTTTAGTATCTCCTCCCTCTCTCCCTCCTCCAGTACCTCCTCCCTCCCTCCTTCCCTCCCTCCCTCCCTCTTCCAGTACCTCCTCCCTCCCTCCTCCAGTACCTACTCGCTCTCTCCCTCCTCCAGTACCTCCTCCTACCTCCTCCAGTACCTCCTCCCTCCCTCCTCCAGTACCTCCTCTTCCTCCCTCCCTCCTCCAGTACCTCCTCTTCCTCCCTCCCTCCTCCAGTACCTCCTCCTCCCTCCCTCCTCCAGTACCTCCTCTTCCCTCCCTTCTGCCAGCACCTGTCAGACTTCAGACCTCTCTGACTCCAAGCCCAGTGCATCTCAGTTCTCTAACATCACCATTTTGTGTCAGGTCAAACCCCTCAGCCTGCAAGCTGCGACCACATCAGCCAATCAAGAGCATCCTCTCTGCTCTACCTCTCCCATCAGCCAATCACAAGCATCCTCTCTGCTCTACCTCTCCTATTAGCCCATCACGAGCATCCTATCGGCTCTACCTCTCCCATCAGCCCATCACGAGCATCCTATCGGCTCCAGCTCTCACATCTGCCTGGCACAGGCACTCAGGCAGGAAACTGTTGACCCCTGATGATCCCTGGTGCCCCCTTCCCCCTCTCCTCCCTCAGGTATCTCTATCCACAGTTCTCTCCGTTATCTCCCCTCGCATACAGAGAGGCAGACCGCCCTGACAGAGGTCGGTGGCCCAATCACAGCCAAACATCTGAGTGAATTATTCAAATCGCCAAGGGCAGGAGGTGCTGTGTAGCGCTCCAGTGCTTCACAGGAAAGCTGCTCCAACACTCGCTGTACTGAACCAGCGATACTGGATAACATCAGAACACACACTAAAACATTGTCTAGGAGGGGAATGGAATAGAACAGGATTGAGGAACGTAAACAGAATAGAATAGTGTGCATGTTACTATATCAAGCTGCCGTCCCTGGTGTGTTGGTGCATGCATATTTGTTAGTGTTGACATTGGGCAGCAGGAAGACGTTGGTCTGCAGCATGCCTCAGCGTCATGGCTTACCAATGCAAAGTTAACCAGCGGAAAATCAATGACATGCCTGGTTCATCTAATTGATACCCACCTCAGCATGAAGACGGCAACCAGAGCAATATTAGCATGGGGCTTCTTTTAAAAAGCCTATTTATATTCAAAGCACTTAAATAATTTAGACAGATTTTTGAAAAAGCAACTTAACCCTTGTGCTGCCTTCGGGTCACATGACCCAAAGGTTCATAACGAACCATCGTTGTGTTTACCCAATTTTACCCAATAAAAAACAAATAAAAATTATTTTCTTTTAACCTTTGCAATGTGGGGGGTCTGAGACAGCCCAACGGTTAAAAGAAAATGCTTCACTTTGTTTTTGTATGAGGTAAAGTTGTCGCAATACGACGGTGGGTCACAATGACTGATGGGTCAGAATGACCCGAAGATAACACAAGGGTTAAGCTTATAGCCCAGGCCAAATGTGGAATTCAGCAGAAAGAAAATAAAGCCTTCATGATTTCCAGATCAGATACTGCAGTAGTGGACAGGGCAGCAGGGGTCAGGGCAGTAGGAGTCAGGGCAGCAGGGCAGCAGGAGTCAGGGCAGCAGGGCAGCAGGAGTCAGAGCAGCAGGAGTCAGGGCAGCAGGAGTCAGGGCAGCAGGACAGCAGGAGTCAGGGCAGTAGTGGGCAGGGCAGCAGGAGTCTGGGCAGTAGTGGTCAGGGCAGCAGGGAAGCAGGAGTCAGGGCAGCAGGCAGCAGGGAAGCAGGAGTCAGGGCAGCAGGAGTCAGGGGAGCAGGAGTCAGGGCAGTAGGAGTCAGGGCAGTAGTGGGCAGGGCAGCAGGAGTCAGGGCAGTAGTGGGCAGGGCAGCAGGAGTCAGGGCAGCAGTGGGCAGGGCAGCAGGAGTCAGGGCAGCAGGAGTCAGGGCAGCAGTGGGCAGGGCAGCAGGAGTCAGGGCAGTAGTGGGCAGGGCAGCAGGAGTCAGGGCAGTAGTGGGCAGGGCAGCAGGAGTCAGGGCAGTAGGGGGCAGGGCAGCAGGAGTCAGGGCAGCAGGAGTCAGGGCAGCGGTGGGCAGGGCAGCAGGAGTCAGGGCAGCAGGAGTCAGGGCAGTAGTGGGCAGGGCAGCAGGAGTCAGGGCAGTAGAGGGCAGGGCAGCAGGAGTCAGGGCAGCAGGAGTCAGGGCAGTAGCAGTCAGGGCAGCAGGAGTCAGGGCAGCAGGACAGCAGGAGTCAGGGCAGCAGGAGTCAGGGAAGCAGGAGTCAGGGCAGTAGGAGTCAGGGCAGCAGGAGTCAGGGCAGCAGGAGTCAGGGCAGCAGGAGTCAGGGCAGCAGGAGTCAGGGCAGTAGGTCAGTAGGAGTCAGGACAGCAGGAGTCAGGGCAGTAGGAGTCAGGGCAGCAGGAGTCAGGGCAGTAGGAGTCAAGGCAGCAGGGCGGCTCTGTGCCGACTCTATCTCTCTCTGCAGGGTTAAGGGCTCCCATGAAAGAGGTTCCACAACCAAACTACAGAAGGATTTCATTAAATCACAGCCGTGTTTTGATTGGGCGTAAACACTGCCAAGGCCTTATCAGAGCGCCCACTCCAGCGGCCAAGCACCGGTCAGTCAGCAGGGCTCTCTGCTCGGCTTCTTCGAGGGAGAGAAGCCGATAAGAGGACGGGAATGACTTTGCAATTACATGCTTTATTTTATCTACCGCCCATGCCAAAGCGAAAATAATTCCAGTTTCCAAAATCGCATTAACTGCTGTCGCCAAATTTATGTTGTGAATACTCAAATAAAATATGAAATAAGAATAAAAAATGAAAAGCTTTAAGTGGATCTTAAATTGTAACATTTCAGAGTGTGGAGGATGAGTGAAGCATAAAAAAGAAGAAAAGACGAAGTCTGCAACCAAAGGGAAGATGCAGCTGTGTGGATAGCATCATTAGCTCTGTGTGTAGTATGGTCTGATAATACATACCACACACACATAAACACCACAGGACCTGCTACTGGGTGGAAGGGGTATCACAGCTGATCATAGGTAAGTTTGTCTGGATGTTGGATGTGACCATGGCAAAAGGCCATTTAAAGCCTTTAAAGCCATTTTGACGATTTGGAAACAAATCCAAATGAGCATCCACACACCTCTCAACAGCCCTGCCACACCACTTCCCATGTCTGGAATCACCTCTACTGTACGACTAACATCTCATGTTCTGCAGTTGGGTTTGAAAGCTATATTACTGAGACATGCATCCTGAATTTTAAAGTGGTGTTACAAATGAATGCCTCAGCACATTAACATGTGATAATTAAAGGGATTTTACTCTCTAAAATCCTAATTATTCACTGATGTTTGTAGCACTGTGGAATTTCAAATGAAAGCTTGGATGAAAGTGGCAGTTTGGTGATTATCGTATCATAAAGCTAACAAAGACATGCTCATTAGACAAACTGTCTCGTAGTTTGAACTAAGAAACCTCTAACCTCTATCTTCTATATGTGTTCATGTTACAGACACTGATATCCACAGCAATATACAGAGGGAAATTTGAACCTGCTACCTCTAGATCAGCAGTCAAATGTTCTACCACTGAGCTATACCCATCCCCATGCTCTACCACTGAGCTATACCCATCCCCATGCTCTACCACTGAGCTATACCCTTCCCCATGCTCTTCCACTGAGCTATACCCATCCCCATGCTCTACCACTGAGCTATACCCTTCCCCATGCTCTACCACTGAGCTATACCCATCCCCATGTTCTACCACTGAGCTATACCCATCCCCATGCTCTACCACTGAGCTATACCCTTCCCCATGCTCTACCACTGAGCTATACCCATCCCCATGTTCTACCACTGAGCTATACCCAGCCCCATGTTCTACCACTGAGCTATACCCATCCCCATGCTCTACCACTGAGCTATACCCTTCCCCATGCTCTACCACTGAGCTATACCCATCCCCATGCTCTACCACTGAGCTATACCCTTCCCCATGCTCTACCACTGAGCTATACCCTTCCCCATGCTCTACCACTGAGCTATACCCTTCCCCATGTTCTACCACTGAGCTAGACCCATCCCCATGCTCTACCACTGAGCTATACCCATCCCCATGTTCTACCACTGAGCTAGACCCATCCCCATGCTCTAACACTGAGCTATACCCATCCCCATGTTCTACCACTGAGCTATACCCTTCCCCATGTTCTACCACTGAGCTATACCCTTCCCCATGCTCTACCACTGAGCTATACCCTTCCCCATGTTCTACCACTGAGCTAGACCCATCCCCATGCTCTAACACTGAGCTATACCCATCCCCATGTTCTACCACTGAGCGACACCCATCCCCATGCTCCACTAATGAGCTAGACCATCCCAGTGTGCTTGCTGTATCTACAAGGTAGTAGGGATTGTCAAAGGAGAAGGACAGAAATTGCATCATGGTTACACAGGTGCCTCACTGAGAAAGTCAATGAACTAGTTTTGATACCATTGTCACAAAAACACAAATATCTGTGGAACACTTGTTGACAGTTGTTGTGCTGGTGGTCGGAGCATAATGTGACCTTTTGTTAACCCGTTCAGAATGTTAAATCACAGCAGTTAATGCCCAAAGAGAACCCTGGATTGGAAGTAATGCATCTCCAACTTGGATGTTCTTAACAAGGATGTATTTGCAGCACAGGCCTGACAAGCAACCAGCAGGTGCTAGCAGACACAACTGCAGGCGGTTGTGTCTGCTAGGTGGGCTGAGAGCTATGGTAACCCACTGAGAGGATGAGATATCAGACATGGAAGTGTTTGTGTGTGAGAAGTAAAGCTTGCATAGTGTCCTTCGTGTAGCCTTGAAGAGATCACCAGATCATAGCACACCATCAGCTGTGGTTTGCAGGATGTTTCCTGTTTGGGTGTAGTAGCGGTTAGGAGCATCGTGGTGCCAGCTCCATGGCAACAGCAATGTTCTGAATTCATTCTTGGTCCAGAATTATTTGTGGTTGACAAGAATATATACATTTTTCAATTAATGACTAAGTTGCTTTTTTTTTACATACAATATTAAAAGTAAAAAAGACTGGTTCGGTTTGGTGCATGGATTATGGCGCTGATACAGAGAACACTAATGGCTGCTATAGACAAAACAAGAAAATATTTGAGAGAGATTGTTGGAAGCCTTTGTCACCAGACCTTGCAGTGGTCAGAGCATGCTGACAGGCAGGAGACATTTGCACAACTTCAGTGATTGAACATTCTGCCAGGGACAGCAGAGGACTGAAATAAAAGGATGTTCCATGGTTATAAATGCATTTGTCAGTTATTTCTTGAATTTAGTTCCGTTTCTACATGCAATATACTATTACAGCTACAAACTGCAAATGAAAATGCATGAACCCAGTGGCTGATAACCTTGATCTAGTTAGATTTAAAGGAAAGAGTATTTCTGTTTCTGTTATGGACATTTGATTGAAGGGGACCTAGCAGGTCAACTAATCCCTCAAAGACTGAAAACTCTCACTCAATCTTTACTGATCTTGCATTGAAAGTTGACAAGTAATGAGGAGCAGGGATGTATCATTGAAACAAATATGGAACGATATTTATATTGATACATTGATCCTCAGCGTCTTGCATGAAAGCCATGAAGAGCAAACAAGTCCATGCTGTGTGTGGACGTGGGGTGCCAGGTCATCTACAGACAAGGCATGTTGGACAGCTTGTTTGATAGCTCCAGAGATCTGCTCCATCAGTAAAGGCTGTGCGTCTCTCCCCAGTCTCTGCCCTTCACTCCTCTCACCCTGCTACCCAGCATGCAGTGTTTGATCTCTGGCTGCTGCCAGCACCCTATTCCTCTTCCTGGTTCGTCGCCGCGTTGGGCAGCCTCACCCTTCGGGCTCTGGAGATAAGCTTCTGCCCTCTGCCCCCCTGGCTCCCTGTGCAATCACTCTCCCAGAGATTACATTCAGGTCAGGCGGAGGGGAGGTGAGGTGTATGTGAGCGGGGGGGGGGCATATGCCTATAAACAGGCATATGCCTGTTTATACAGGCATATGCCTGTATAAACAGGCCATATGCCTGTTTATACAGGCATATGGCCTGTATAAACAGGTGTGTGTGAGCATGTGGAAAAGGCAATGCATACACACATGACCACATAATCATGTCCAAAGCATGCTGGCACACGGTGCACTAGAACATTATTCTTCATACATGCAAATGTGAAGCCCCACACAGCGAGGTAGAGACAGCAGAGAGTCATACAGCGATGTGGGCAGCGCCTCCTTCAGCAGCGAGGTTCAAGACACCCGCAGGGAGCCCCACCCCCCAGTGGAAGCCCCACCCCCAGTGGAAGCCCCACCCCCCAGTGGAAGCCCCACCCCCCAGTGGAAGCCCCACCCCCCAGTGGAAGCCCCACCCCCCAGTGGAAGCTGTGGAGAGCTAATGAAAGACCATGCATACTTATCATTTATTCTTCCAGACAACAAAAAATGAACATTTTGTGTATAAGAGGAAAGCCTCTGGAGATGACTGGCTGATTTTGCTTCCTCCTTCCAGCAACAAATTGGAATGAAATGATCTCTCAGTGATATGAGAAAACGTTTGCAGAAAGCCTGCCGGGTCATTGTACAGGTAAGAGAACAGGTGGAATAACGACAAGAAAAAAGGCATCCTCATTTTCTTTTACTCTAAATCCCTAGAACTGCTCCTTTGAGTCAGACAACCATGGGAAAGTGCAGGACAATGGCTGCAAGGTTCCAGGGATAAGTAGCTTACCTGATAATAGTCCCACCTGAATGGAATTGAAGCTTCAACTAAGACTCAGAAGGAGCTCTCCTTAATCCCTTCTGTAGTCTGGCCCATCTGGAAACAACGCTTCCACAAAAGTAAGACAAACAACTGGCTTTAATCTTTTTGAGGGAATTGAACACAAGATAAATAAGTGATGTGAGTTGCACAATAAAATGGTTTTAGGGTAATTTAACGGTAATTAACTGTGAAGTTGTTGTTTAATTGCAGCAGTGGAGGTCAGAGTGATATCCACTGGGGAAAAGAGGATAAGGGTTGCATGCACACAGCCACACACTACATTACCACTTAAACACTTTAAACACTCGCTTGGCAGGAAAACAGTTTAAATGAATAAGGATGCTTTGACCGAACAATGAGATTCAGTTTTGGTCTTGAAAGTATTTGGGTGGTTGTCCTAGTGTTAAAGGGCACAACACAGCTGTTTTAAATCAAGGTAATGAAAACAAACACACTATAAACATGTATAAATATAAAACACGTATAAAATAACTAATATTTCAAGGAGGAAAAAACAAATGCATTTCTATGTGGTGACTATGCGATGAGCAAGATATTAACTGCGAAGCCAGGCCTCAGTGCCGTGACTGTGTCACTGATGAATATTCAGCAGCACAGCAGCATAAATAGCCTCCTCTGACTCAGAAATTAACTGCTGATGGTGAAGCTCATAGGGAGAGGGGTGAGGGAGAGAGGTGAGGAGAGGGGGGGAGTGAGGGAGGGGGGTGAGGGGACAAGAAACCGACAAAAGGGTAGTAATGGCCAAGATGTCGCTAGCTAGCTACTATGCTTTTGTTTACATTTACTTGTGTACTAACAGGTGAAGATTGAGAGATTGACGAAGCAATGGTCTCGATAATCCCTTCCATAGCTCCTGATTTAACCCTTGTGTTATCTTCGGGTCATTCTGACCCATCAGTCATTGTGACCCACCGTCGTATTGCGTCATCTTTACCGCATACAAAAACAAAGTGAAGCATTTTCTTTTAACCGTTGGGCTGTCTCAGACCCCCCACATTGCAAAGGTTAAAAGAAATCTATTTTTATATTGGGTAAACAACGATGGTTCGTTATGAACCTTTGGGTCATGTGACCCAAAGCAGCACAGGGGTTGTGTTCTAGACCAGCTGAGAGTTGTAGCTGCTCTGGAACCAGTCTCCCTGGCCAGGAGACGGTTCTTTTGCTGTTGAAACGTCAATAACTGATTCTAGATTGGCACCAGCTCCAAACTCTCAAACTGGAGGAAAATGGGTAACTGATGAGCTCCAGAGATTTCCATGAATTTTAAGAGTTCAGGGTAGTCAGGGTGAGACCGTGTGGGGGCATGGAGGAGGGGAGCCAGACATTAATCATGAAAAAGCTTCATGTTCAGCATAATATGGATTAGTGAGATAATTAGTGGGAGCAGAACAAGGCTACTCTCTCCTTGTTGGTGTTGTTGCTGTTGAATTTACATTTTAACAGCTTTCTCTCCACAACAATATGACACAATGACTAAGTGACAGTCCGCAGGGAAATAAGGATGAAAAGCCACGCAGGTTAAAGATTCTCCACAGCCTAACCCTAACCCAGGATCGTTAAGATGTCCACAGCGTCCCAGGATCTGTTAAGGAGATGTCCACAGCGTCCCAGGTTCGTTAAGGAGACGTCCACTCAGCCCACCTCACTCTAAATCAATGCCACAATATGAAACTGTATTGATGACACCAGAGAGTGTCAACTGAAACACCAACACAACATACATCTCAGAGCCATGTTCCTGCTGTATGGATCGCTCCTTCAGCCTGTCACATAGGAGAACCTGCCCTTCCTGCCAAATCTTGAATATTAATTCTCTGTTTAACATGGTCTTTCTCTCTTTTATTGTGTGTTCTCTGTACAGTGACCTCCCTGTCTGTTCCCTGCTGCCTTCCCCCATCACCACACCATCTGTTTCCAACTCACAACCCACCTCCTCCTCCTCTCTCCCATCGCCTCTCTCTTCACCATCACCTCCCTCTCCCCCATCACCTCCCCTCCCCCATCACCTCTCCCTCTCCCATCACCTCCCCTCCCCCATCACCTCCCCTCCCCCATCACCTCTCCCATCACCTCCCCTCCCTCTCCCCCATCACCTCCCCCTCCTCCTCTCCCCCATCACCTCCCCCTCATCACCTCCCCCTCTCCCATCGCCTCTCTCTCCCCCATGATCTCCCCCTCTCCCATCACCTACCCTCCCTCTCCTCTCTCCCATCCCCTCTCTCTCCCCCATCATCTCTTCCTCTCCCATCACCTCCCATCTCTCCCATCGCCTCTCTCTTCACCATCATCTCCCCCGCATCTGTACAGGAAGAGTCATTCTATCATTGTCATCCAAAACATGCTGATAAACCAAAATGTTCACTCACTCCTACAGTGTGTAGGAGTGTAAGCCTAATGGCCACATGAATACACACACCCTCTAGAAATCTGGCACCTTATTGAACGAAATTAAAAAGAGTGAAAGAGTTCAGACACCAGAATGAACGCGTTCACAGTAGCGTTGTTCGCTGTTCACACAAATGATCGAGTTCACGAACTTTCTTTCAATGAACGCGTTCAGGCGCAACACTGGATTTAACCCCTACTGGAGAGAGTTGTGGGAGACGAGGATGATTGGTCAAGGTTGCGGGAAAATTGCGGTGATTGGTTAAAATTGCAACGCGCGCTGAATTCGCGGGGAATCGTTGAATTCGCGTGAATTGGTGCGATCGCAACATCGCGAATTCCTGGAGGGTCTGACACACCTTCGATAATGTGTTGCCAAAGATTCCGGTGAAACACAACATGCCCCTTCTGCTCTGTTCTGTGTGGAAGAAACTCGCATATTACAATACTCTTGTCAGCCCAGAATATTTAGGCTAGGTGTGCTTGCTCTTGCAATGGCACACTACTATCTCACATATATATTATTATTATTACAGGGCTGCCAACTTTTCCAAAAACCTTGGAGTGAGATTTGGTATTTTGGGGGACCAACCACAATTTTCCTGCAAAGCACCCGATTTGTGTTAGTCTAGCTAGCTAGCTAGTTAAAATAGTGGACTAGCTAGCTGGTAGAATTGCAAAACGACTAGGCTAGGGCTAGTTAGCTACATAACAAAAAGGCCACAAGTTTCAAATATTTTTAATATTTTTTATTTTATTTTTTTATCCTTTTATCCAAACCGACTACTATATACAGAACAGAAATGACATGGGGGGGGGGGGGGGGGGGCATGTCATTTCTGCAGCTCGTTCCTCCACCCGGGATGTGAAGCAGCTGTAGCACCTATAAATGGTTAAACAGTGTGCTAAGGACCAGTCCTAGATTCGATGGGAGCAGTAGTAAGATTTGGTTAGAAATAAACAGTTTTAGATTTGCCGGCGTGCTTTATCTTGCATTTGTTTTACCAATGGATATCCCTTAAACCAAAATAAAAACAGACATGTACTCTTCAAATGAAACTTAGATATTCAGTTGTGTTCAAAAGGTGGATCCTGGATTTATATTAATCCATATGTGATTTTGATCTATTTTGTAATATATCTTTTTAATTCTATTTTTCCCATGGGTTGGATCTAAATTCGATTTCTCTGTTAAGTATTCTCCTAATTAGCTTTAAACAGGAACCGTTCAGCTAATAATATGAAAACACTTATCAATTGGGAGTCAGGTGGCTGAGAGGTGAGGGAGTAGGGCTAGTAATCTGAAGGTTGCCAGTTCGATTCCCAGCCGTGGCCAATGACGTTGTGTCCTTGGGCAAGGCACTTCACTCTACTTGCTTCGGGGCAATGTCCCTGTACTTACTGTAAGTCGCTCTGGATAAGAGCGTCTGCTAAATGACTAAATGTAAATGTAATTGTATTTCAGTCACAACAAAAACTTATGAAATCAAAACCTACAATTTAAAATCAATTCAAATCTGTTCAAAATCAGCCAGTCGCTGTTTAGAAACCCTTCACTGTGCAGAGTCTTTTGATACAACCGTTGCAGTTCTCTCATGTGCCGTCTTCTTCCTAGGGAGGATTCTATGGGTGGCTCGCCATCTTGGTCTTCCCACGTGCAGTGGACCATTCAAATTCCAAAGAACCAAAAAAACCTGACCTGTTTATAAAACAGCGTCATACATACAAACAAACATGAAATTAGTGTAATTTATCAAAGAAAATTTAACCAACACTGCATACATTTTACAATGACATACATTTCAGAATGAATCGAATAAAATGGATGGTAGCTAGTAGCTACTACATAGTATGGTCTTACAACATATGAGACCAAATAGTCTCCAAAAACAATTAAATAATACAACCAATACATTGACTTTATATTGTACAGTTTGGCTTTGACAGAACATTATTATCAAAAGAAAACTTACCAATTCCGTTCAACAAATTTCCCCAAAACAAAACGTTTCAGTAGGACAACCAACACCGTGGTTAACGAACTTTTTTTCTTGTTTGCTCTTGATTATTTCTTGCTCTCTTTAGTGAATAGGTTTTTACAAACTTTAGCTATGTTTGTTGGAAAGTATTAACAAATTTTTACTCCGTTTTTGTCCCTTATTATCTGCAGTATTCTCTTTTCTTCTTAGAACTCTTCTCAAGCGTTTTTCTCTCTCGTTCTGGCAGTCGCTAGTAACGTCTCAACTGTTTTACTCAACTTTTCCCTGATTGGCTGATCGTCAATAGGCTACTCTTAAAGAGACATCACACATACAGGTTTAACAATAGTATTGATACAGTCTATTACTTTATTTTTCTTTTACTTATTCAAGTTACCAATTTTAATTTTTATATAATTCACCTGGGTTACACAGCTCGTTCCTCCACCCGGGATCATGTGAAGCAGCTGGTTCCTCCACCAAGGAGAGTGAGACAGGATGACTGCCAGCTGACGAGAGGTTTGCATTCTGCACACATCTGTGAGGGAACGGCTACCCTTTCTAAGTACATTAGACGAGTTGTTGATTTATCACACTTGCTCAATATGTTTGGGGTTGACCAGGGGTATAATTAGACTGATTGGAGAATGCAGTGATTGCTACCAATCGACCGGTCTGCTTCATCAGCGCCTTGTGAAAATCTGGGAGGGGGAAAGCTTCCCACAGTGACACCAACACATGAACGCAGCAGATGTGGAGTTGTTGAGCTTCGATAGAGCTGCCGTGCTTACACAGACTTACACAGACGCAAGGTCAACCTAATTGTGTTGTGACGGTCTTTCTGTGGTGTAGCACTGTGGGTGTTCGAGAGGAGAGGGAGGCCAAGGTGACAGTCTTTACCTTCCCAGAAACCCTTAGAAAGCAAATAAAAGCAGGATATGAATGCGGTTCCTCACAAAGCACAGTGGGAGAGGGTGGATAGGAATGTTCTATCTAGAACATATCGTCATAGAATACGCAAATTTGTTGTGCTGTGCTATGTCTGAAAAATAGCATTTGTGTAGTCTCAATGTGTGGGCATGCATGTGTATGTGTGTGTGTCTTTAGAGAGAGCTACACCTGGAAGTGGAGGGGTTTTAGAGACCGCTGTCCGTTCAGGTTCATCTCATTACCTTCCTGTTCATCAGCCTGCTCACCCTCCCAGTGTGTCAGCGCAGCCGTAACGAGCCGTGAGAGATGCACTCATTACAACATAAAACAAAGAGGCAGCAAAGTGGACACCCATTAAAGGTGAGTGAGAGGGTTAAATGGTCCAGTCAAGAAATTATGCTAATCACAGGGGCTCGGATGAAAAGTCAACACAATAACAATAACCTTTGGAGACTGGCTCGTTAAAATGGCACCGAAGCCATGCTTGGGTTGAAAACACAGATGACATGTTCTCAGAGGAGAGAGCAGAGAGGTGGGGGTGAGGAGGAGGTAGAGGGGGAAGGTGGGGGTGAGGAGGAGGGAGGTGTGGGCTGAGTAGAAGGTGAGGAGGAGGGAGAGGGGGGAGGAGTAGGGAGAGGGGGGAGATGGGGGGATGAGGAGGATGTATGAGAGAGAGGGAGAAGGTGGGGTGTGAGGAGGAGGTGGGAGGGAGAGGGGGAGGTGGGGGTGAGGAGGAGGTGGAAGGGAGAGGTGGGGGTGAGGAGGAGGTAGGAGGGGGAGGTGGGGGTGAGGAGGAGGTGGGAGGGAGAGGTGGGGGTGAGGAGGAGGTAGGAGGGAGAGGGGGAGGTGGGGGTGAGGAGGAGGTAGGAGGGAGAGGGGGAGGTGGGGGTGAGGAGGAGGTGGGAGGGAGAGGTGGGGGTGAGGAGGAGGTAGGAGGGAGAGGGGGAGGTGGGGGTGAGGAGGAGGTGGGAGGGAGAGGTGGGGGTGAGGAGGAGGTAGGAGGGAGAGGGGGAGGTGGGGGTGAGGAGGAGGTGGGAGGGAGAGGTGGGGGTGAGGAGGAGGTAGGAGGGAGAGGGGGAGGTGGGGGTGAGGAGGAGGTGGGAGGGAGAGGTGGGGGTGAGGAGGAGGTAGGAGGGAGAGGGGGAGGTGGGGGTGAGGAGGAGGTGGGAGGGAGAGGTGGGGGTGAGGAGGAGGTAGGAGGGAGAGGGGGAGGTGGGGGTGAGGAGGAGGTAGGAGGGAGAGGGGGAGGTGGGGGTGAGGAGGAGGTAGGAGGGAGAGGGGGAGGTGGGGGTGAGGAGGAGGTAGGAGGGAGAGGGGGAGGTGGGGGTGAGGAGGAGGTGGGAGGGAGAGGTGGGGGTGGGGGTGAGGAGGAGGTGGGAGGGAGAGGTGGGGGTGAGGAGGAGGTAGGAGGGAGAGGGGGAGGTGGGGGTGAGGAGGAGGTAGGAGGGAGAGGGGGAGGTGGGGGTGAGGAGGAGGTAGGAGGGAGAGGGGGAGGTGGGGGTGAGGAGGAGGTAGGAGGGAGAGGGGGAGGTGGGGGTGAGGAGGAGGTAGGAGGGAGAGGGGGAGGTGGGGGTGAGGAGGAGGTAGGAGGAGAGGTGGGGGTGAGGAGGAGGTAGGAGGGAGAGGTGGGGGTGAGGAGGAGGTGGGAGGGAGAGGGGGATGTGGGGGTGAGGAGGAGGTGGGAGGGAGAGGGGGTAAAAAGGTTCACTGCCGGGGTAGAGGCCATCCTTCCTCCTAGCGTCGGAGGAGGTGATCTGTGCGTGCTGCCTTCCTCCTAGCGTCGGAGGCAGCACGCACACAAACACAACAGCAGTGTTAGTTTCTGAGTGCCTGACCGAGTGAGTGCTCACCACTTTTCCCTGCGCTAGTCAGAGATCAATGGCAGGTCAAGTCAGTCTCTACACGCAGCCTCCATCCGCAGCGAGCGCTCACTTCCCCACTTTCAAGAAAGTGTCTGGGGTTTGTGTGAGTGTTTCTTTCTCTATCCAGAAAATCCATCCATCATACTGTCCATCTGCCAAGCCCCCCCCCCCCCCCCCCACCCCCCCCCCCCCCCCCCCCCCTCCTGAAGAACACCCCACAGGCGTGGCTCTGGCTTTGGGCACTAATTCAAAATGGTCTCATCACAGAATAACAAACACCCAGTGTGGTTCCCTTGCGCCAAAGCAGCAGCTACACCCAGCCAGCACTAGTTTGCTAGATCTGGGTCACCACGGGATGAATCTTTCATAGCGTGTCCATCAAAATCAGCCCCAAATACAAAAAGGAAAACAGTTTGAATGTCACAGTAGTGCCTCCCATGAAGAATTCATGAGAAGTAAGAGCATTAAGCAAACACGTCAGATCACAGGTACCAGAGGCAACAAGGAGTTGCTTCTGACAACTTAGTATTCAGTCTAGTCATCCAGCTTTACATTATTCATTCCTTCAGAAGATGTGCCAGGAAGGCGTTACCCCGGTAACCCACTTTAACACCACTGTTTGAGCCACAGATGTCATGTTTTTCTTTTTAAATTCACACATTCAAACCCTGTCCACTCTTCCCAACACTCTTGGAGGAAGTAAGTAAGCATGACGTAGCATCCATCTCCCCTCCCTGGTCCTCGAGGGTTAGGCTTATCTTGTTATTGAAGTGCAGAATTTTTTTTACAATACTTGGCTTCTCCGCTTGAAGAGGAGCAGAGTCGATCCCCTCATCTTCAGCATTGTTATTCACAAGCTTTGGGCCAACAGAACAACGGGCTGACGTGTTCCTGTTTCAGAGTGTACCCTAACTCAGGGTTTAATCCAGCCTGCATCAACCCCTCTCTCAACAACAGCCCCATCAAGCCGGACGACACTAGCTCAACAAGATGGATTCAGCTGTCCACACAAACACAACCCTGCCCTCTGTAATTGAATGCTCCTTGTCTGAAACCTCTTCAGTCCTGCCTGTCCGACACACAGGGACTAATAAGTGTGCGGAGGGTCACTGCTCCTGCCCTCTGGCAGGAGCAGTGACCTGCTCTCTATCCAGGATCCATGTCACTGCCACTGCAAGCTGTCATCACCCCACAAGCCACCACTGCAAGCTGTCATCACCCCACAAGCCACCACTGCAAGCTGTCATCACCCCACAAGCCACCACTGCAAGCTGTCATCACCCCACAAGCCACCACTGCAAGCTGTCATCACCCCACAAGCCACCACTGCAAGCTGTCATCACCCCACAAGCCACCACTGCAAGCTGTCATCACCCCACAAGCCACCACTGCAAGCTGTCATCACCCCACAAGCCACCACTGCAAGCTGTCATCACCCCACAAGCCACCACTGCAAGCTGTCATCACCCCACAAGCCACCACTGCAAGCTGTCATCACCCCACAAGCCACCACTGCAAGCTGTCATCACCCCACAAGCCACCACTGCAAGCTGTCATCACCCCACAAGCCACCACTGCAAGCTGTCATCACCCCACAAGCCACCACTGCAAGCTGTCATCACCCCACAAGCCACCACTGCAAGCTGTCATCACCCCACAAGCCACCACTGCAAGCTGTCATCACCCCACAAGCCACCACTGCAAGCTGTCATCACCCCACAAGCCACCACTGCAAGCTGTCATCACCCCACAAGCCACCACTGCAAGCTGTCATCACCCCACAAGCCACCACTGCAAGCTGTCATCACCCCACAAGCCACCACTGCAAGCTGTCATCACCCCACAAGCCACCACTGCAAGCTGTCATCACCCCACAAGCCACCACTGCAAGCTGTCATCACCCCACAAGCCACCACTGCAAGCTGTCATCACCCCACAAGCCACCACTGCAAGCTGTCATCACCCCACAAGCTGCTCAGACACACTATTCTCTTTTTTGTGACAACATGCTCAAGTTCAGCTTCTACAATGTGACAGCACATTCCTAACCAGCATTTAATTGTATCCCATTTCATCCCGAAACCTACCTTTAATCCAAACTCAAACCCTAACTTAACCCGTTTAAGAGTTTTTAAATCCTGTATTAATTGCCATTCTGTAAATGGAAGAATGCAGATTATGAGACCACATAGCTGCATATATGTGGTCACTTTACACTGTGTCTGGTAGTTGAGATGTTACTTTACACTGTGTCTGGTAGCTGAGATGTTACTTTACACTGTGTCTGGTAGCTGAGATTTTACTTTACACTGTGTCTGGTAGCCGAGATGTTACTTTACACTGTGTCTGGTAGCCGATATGTTACTTTACACTGAACCTGGTAACTGATATGTTACTTTACACTGTGTCTGGGAGCTGAGATGTTACTTTACACTGTGCTTGGTAAATACAGACCAGTGCTTGACTCTGACCACAAAAATAACAAGGAAAGATGCACATCTGATCCTTGATTTTCTGCTGTACGTCTAAATGCACTATTTGTACATCGCCACGGAGAAAAGCATCTGCTGAAAGAATTCATGTACAATGTAATTCCGTTTCAGCCTCATTGTAGCTTCCTCTGCCTGGACCCTGGAGGCTGGACCCTGGAGGCTGGACCCTGGAGCCGGGACCCTGGAGACTGGATCCTGGATCCTGGAGGCTGGAGAATGGACCCTGGAGCCTGCAGCCTGGAGCCACTCCACATTAGGATTTGTGCTCGATAAAGGCCTGTTACACTGAATTGTAAAGTAAATGACATAATCAATCGTCTGCAGATGTAATTTGTGCATCACAGTATGTGCTCTGAACACCATGCTGACATGTTTCCTAAACAGCTATAATAGTAAACAGATAAAGATTGCCAGCATGTTACTGTGCCAGAATATCAGATGTCAACTCTGCCTTGCGTGCTGTATCTTTGACAGAACGGTGGATAGAATAATAGATAGATTAGATACACTAAATGATAGAACGATAAAATGATGAATAGACTGACTGGCTCGTGTTTTGACCATCCATTCTGAGATCCAGTTAGCAGATCAGTTAGTGATGCTTGGGCTCAGCCCTCCTTGTCCTGGCGTCTGTATCAGGAAAGGTCATTCAGACATGACTAATGGAGAGAGGACGTGTCCAAGAGTCTGCATATCCTCCACTTGCAATCTTGAACATTTAAACTCATGCACATGCTCAGACCAGTCCTGCTGCTGAACTAAACACATTCACAGTTGAGCTGTTCAGTGGACTTGTGATGTCACAGGCTGGAGATGCCAGCCAGGCGTTTGTCAAAAACGTTTACAGGGCAGTTGTAAAGAGGTAAAGACATCATCAGACCCCTGGTTCAAAATGTTGGGCCAATTGACGATGTGAAAAAAACTCTGGCCTATAATCTCTAATGTTGTTTAGTGTTCTGTGAAATAGCCTACACCAAGACAATAATCCAGTGAGGAAGGAATCCTCTTGTACTCCCTCATGCAAACACACTACATGAAAAAGTAATGAATACAACTTTACTTCTTTACTGAAAGGTTACTTGTGTTGTTCTCCCAGACAACATCCATAACCACTTCAACAGGATGTCCTGTTGTCAAACCAATTTCTCACCACATGCCTTCAATTTCCCTTTAGTTTCTTAAAGGACCATTGCTACCCAGTCACAATAAATTGTGAAATGTGATTTTAGGTACATCTCCTTGAATTGATGCATTGTTTGAATCTAGAACAGCTGGTGTTGTTGCTGGAGACTGTTGTTTGAACTGAGTCTGAGTATTACTTTAGCAGGCCGCTGTTACACTGCGCACTGAGATCTTCATTACTTTCCTTTTGCGCAATTTGCATGTTGCTTTGGTTAAAAGTATCTGCCGAGTTAAGAAAATGTGAGACGTCATGTAAGATAGTGAACAGTGACAGTGCTGATGAGAGACATCAAGACAGCTTCAGGTTCTCTAACCTTGTCACCTGTTGTCCCCTGACCATCATTTTATTTTGAGTTAACAGAAAAGCTGTTTATCCAATCTGAGCTACATTCATCAGCAGTCCTGTCTCCATCCCATGTGTCTCCTCCTCCAACCACCCAGCAAATTACAGCCTCAGACGCCTCAAACATCGGGCTGACATGCCCCTCCTCAGCCGCCCGCATCCGTGGCCTGGATAGACACTTTAAATGAAACAAACATTGAAAGGGAGAGAAGCCGTCTCTTTTGTGTGCTGTGCGGTGTGTACCTGCTGAGCGGTGTTAGACAGCAGCCCCGCAGGGGGGCATCCTGCATGTCAATGCAGCTTCACTTGAAGATCTGAGCCTCAGAAATGTCACGTCGTTGATTCTCTTGTGCCTCTCGCTGCACTGCAGGCCTTTTCCTCCAAACACATTCCTCCAACCACATTCCTCCAATAAAGTCGATGAGCTTTGGTCTGATGTTCTCGGTTTCCGCCTTGTTCCCCAATGGGCGAGAGGAGGGGGGCAAGGGAGAGAGAAGGAGGGTAGGAGGGGGAAGGGGAATGAAGAAGGAGAGGAGGGCGTCTAGCTAGGGCATCACTGTAGGAGTGTACTCACTGGCATCACTGTGGGAGTGTACTCACTGGCCATCACTGTGGTAGTGTACTCACTGGCCATCACTGTGGGAGTGTACTCACTGGCCATCACTGTGGGAGTGTACTCACTGGCCTCACTGTGGGAGTGTACTCACTGGCCTCACTGTGGGAGTGTACTCACTGGCCATCACTGTGGTAGTGTACTCACTGGCCATCACTGTGGGAGTGTACTCACTGGCCTCACTGTGGGAGTGTACTCACTGGCCATCACTGTGGGAGTGTACTCACTGGCCATCACTGTGGTAGTGTACTCACTGGCCATCACTGTGGGAGTGTACTCACTGGCCATCGCTGTGGGAGTGTACTCACTGGCCTCACTGTGGGAGTGTACTCACTGGCCATCACTGTGGGAGTGTACTCACTGGCCATCACTGTGGGAGTGTACTCACTGGCCATCGCTGTGGGAGTGTACTCACTGGCCATCGCTGTGGGAGTGTACTCACTGGCCATCGCTGTGGGAGTGTACTTGGAGTCCGCAGCTAAAGAACTTGTTACAACTCTGCAGAAACACTGGGAGCACTTTGTCCAGGTCTGACCCGGCTGGAGCACGTCAGGCAGTAAGTCTCTGGCTAGCCCAGAATACACTCACCCAGAGCACAGATATACCACCATGGGAACATAATAGGGACTATTTTATCTACTTTAAAATATACATTCATTTGACCTTAAAGTCATCACATTTGGAATGTCCTCGATCAATTTAAAAGGTCAACCTACAGATATTCCATTTGCTGCTGTTGAAAGGCCAAAGTCTTTCTTTCTGTAGAGAGGGTGTCCTCTATAATCCTCTTTGGAATTGCATGCAGACCAGACCATCTGGGAAAGTTAAATGATCGCAGCACAGCCGTAGGTTGAATGACAGCCCAACAGCCTATAATTGTGGCCCTCTGTGTTCGTGTAGGAGGTGCCTCATTAACCCCCAACACCCTGAACTCCTAACGCTAATCTATCCAATTCTGATTTATTCCTGTAATTTATATTCCATGGTGGGACCCCTGCTCCCCTCCATAACCTGAAAGACCTGAAGGACCACGGCGAGGAAACCTCCAGTGTTCCTGTACCACACTCCCACCACAGGCATATCAGAGGCGGCAGACTCTGACAGGCCCACACCCACCGCCAACCGGACGACCAATTAGCATGCGGTCAGAGCTGGATCTGAGTGAGTCAACAAGCTGTGAGGCTCCACCAACATGCCAGGTGCACAACACCAGACAGCTCAGGCCTGGCAGCACTCTCTGTATAATCCAATTAACATCATTTAAACATGATGCCGGCAGCCAGCCCACAACAGTGATGAGTTCCTGCTCAGCAAATCTCTCTCTGTTGAGACTGTTCCTCCCTGTTCAGACTGCTCCTCCCTGTTCAGACTGCTCCTCCCTGTTCAGACTGCTCCTCTCTGTTCAGACTGCTCCTCTCTGTTCAGACTGCTCCTCCATGTTCAGACTGCTCCTCTCTGTTCAGACTGCTCCTCCATGTTCAGACTGCTCCTCCCTTAACAGACTGCTCCTCCCTGTTCAGAATGCTCCTCCATGTTCAGACTGCTCCTAGCTCTCTCCCTGTTCAGACTGCTCCTAGCTCTCTCCCTGTTCAGACTCTGGGTTTAAACACTTAGTGAGCTAAAAGGTCTTAGTTTGCTTCCTATTGTGCTTCATTGTGTGCCAGAAGAAAACATTCCCATTGCTCCAGTGGAACAAGAGAAGAGATAACTGAATTATGATTATTTAACAGATATCTCTCACACACACACAGCTCTGCTTATTCTCTCATGAGGAATCTGTTTAGTCTGACACACACACGTTGATGTTATTATCCACCCAATAAGAGTAGGGACATTATGACAATATGATTTAGGGAAGCACTGGTATATTCCCATTAATGACAGTGGAGAATCCCACTCAAAGAAAAAAAATGATAATTGTCCTAATCTAATCTGAAATGGAAAGATATGATCAGATTTGAAATTGAATCAGCAGTCTGCTGGAAAGTATGAATTGTTACAGGGTTAGGTTAGGGTTAGGTTAGGATTAGAGGGTTAGGGTTAAGGTTGGGTTAGGGTATTAGGGTGAGGTTTAGGGGTTAGGGTTAGTACGTCCTGCTGTGTGTTGCTGTGAGGGAAGACAAAATCAATCAACAACAAAAAAAGAATAGCAGATAATGAAGCAGGGGAGGCTAGACAAACCTGTCCCTCATTGACTTTTACATCTGCTGTGTACTTCAGGGCAAGGAACACAGCACCAGTCACATGAGTCAACGTGCCAACACCTTGGACTCCTGAGAGGAAGTTGACTGTGAGTCACAAGAGGAGCTCAATGTCAGCGTCATTTTTACGTCAGCCATGTAGAGGATTTTAATTAACTGTGTTTATTTGAATATGAATGTTCTAGGCCTCGTCCATAACCTTGAACCCAAACATCAATGCCTTTTATTCCATGCATAACTACTTGTGTCCCCTGTGGACACAGTGTGGATAATGATTTAGAAATATGAAACATACGGTATATACGTCAAAAGCAATAATACCTTCTTTATAGTCACATTGTGACTGAAGTCTGATATTAAACTGAGAATGTTTGATAAAGATATCGTGGATATCTCTGCGGATCTCAGACCAAGACTAATATGCTTTACAGATCAGAAACACATTCTCAATAAAAGCGCACTTCCAGCTGATTCCAGCTTTTGATCTCAAATGACGGCAGACTTTCCAGAAGCCATTAAATATGTATTCTAGAACATGGAAATTAAAGTCGGTGTTCTACTAAATCCCATATACATCATCTTGGGGATACTCGAATGAGCACTATAGACAATTGGAGCTTATAAACTGCATGTAGAATTGGGCCGATTTGAACTGTTGAAGACGTAAGCAGCAGAAGAATCATGACCACGATCTGAGAATCTGATCCTCCAGCTCTACACTGGGGGAGTACTATAATCTGATCAGGCTGCTTTAATTATCAAACTCATCCTAACCCTAACCCTAAACTTATCCTCACCTACAGTAAAGAAAGAAACGTGTTTCCTCGACACCTGCGAGCCTCTTGAAGGCCCTGCTATCGACCTGCCCAGGTAACAAGCAGCAGTTAACCACGCAAACATTATTCCCCTTCCCACAATGCAATGGGAGGGAGGTTTGGGCCAGGCCCGTCCAGGAGGGGTGGCCATTTGCCCTTGTGTGTCACATTATGTGTGCAATCACGTCAGGGATAATTGGATGTGTGGGGAGGAATACCGAGCGGGTTGCAGAGGACAGCTCAGAAACACACACAGCCAGCAGCAATATCTCCTCAGTCATCTTACAGCACAGAAACACGCTACATGATAACGTGATATGAATCACACCACATCACAGCAATGCTGATGTCCATAGAAATGAAATAGATTTTTGAAGGTCAACATCTCATTTAAAGAAAGTCACAGCACATACACTCATTCAGTAAAACAACACACTTCGCACATGACTAATACATTTCCTCTACACACCTATAACACATGAACAATACACTGCTGTCACTGGTTCAGGCCTGAGATCATGTGGTTCCTGGAGATGCAGGATTGTAATGGAACACAGAAAGAAACAGCCCAGAGAGCAGCATGTTGGAGTTGGTGTTGTCATGATCATGAGTTAGTGCATGCATTACGCTAGTGTGTTCGTTGGAATAACCCTAACCACACAAGTGGAATAACCCTAATCACACAAGTGGAATAACCCTAACCACACAAGTGGAATAACCCTAATCACACAAGTGGAATATCTACTATATATGTACTTTATACAGTGTACGGGACAAAAGCACAGATCAGGCCACATGAGGTGACTTTGTTGATTTACAGGCACCAGGAAGGTACTGTAAATAACTGCTTCTGAGAAAGTGTTTAAAGTGATTAAAGTGATTATCTTGTTACAGCACTGAAAGCCGGTGGTTGTAAATGTCGGTGCTGAAAAGTGTTCAACACCTCAACGTGAAACTCAAGTTCAGTCTCCTGTGTGTCTGCTGTGTCTCTGCTGTGTGTCTGCTGTGTCTCTGCTGTGTGTCTGCTGTGTGTCTGCTGTGTCTCTGCTGTGTCTCTGCTGTGTCTCTGCTGTGTGTCTGCTGTGTCTCTGCTGTGTGTCTGCTGTGTCTCTGCTGTGTGTCTGCTGTGTGTCTGCTGTGTCTCTGCTGTGTCTCTGCTGTGTCTCTGCTGTGTGTCTGCTGTGTCTCTGCTGTGTCTCTGCTGTGTGTCTCTGCTGTGTGTCTGCTGTGTCTGCTGTGTGTCTCTGCTGTGTGTCTGCTGTGTGTCTCTGCTGTGTGTCTGCTGTGTGTCTGCTGTCTCTGCTGTGTCTCTGCTGTGTCTCTGCTGTGTCTCTGCTGTGTCTGCTGTGTGTCTGCTGTGTCTCTGCTGTGTGTCTGCTGTGTCTCTGCTGTGTGTCTGCTGTGTGTCTCTGCTGTGTGTCTGCTGTGTCTCTGCTGTGTCTCTGCTGTGTGTCTGCTGTGTGTCTCTGCTGTGTGTCTGCTGTGTGTCTCTGCTGTGTGTCTGCTGTGTGTCTGCTGTGTCTGCTGTGTCTCTGCTGTGTCTCTGCTGTGTCTCTGCTGTGTGTCTGCTGTGTGTCTGCTGTGTGTCTGCTGTGTGTCTGCTGTGTGTCTGCTGTGTCTGCTGTGTCTCTGCTGTGTGTCTGCTGTGTCTCTGCTGTGTGTCTGCTGTGTCTCTGCTGTGTGTCTGCTGTGTGTCTCTGCTGTGTGTCTGCTGTGTGTCTCTGCTGTGTCTGCTGTGTGTCTGCTGTGTGTCTGCTGTGTCTCTGCTGTGTGTCTCTGCTGTGTGTCTGCTGTGTGTCTGCTGTGTCTGCTGTGTCTCTGCTGTGTGTCTGCTGTGTGTCTGCTGTGTCTCTGCTGTGTGTCTGCTGTGTCTGCTGTGTGTCTGCTGTGTGTCTGCTGTGTCTCTGCTGTGTGTCTGCTGTGTCTGCTGTGTGTCTGCTGTGTGTCTGCTGTGTCTCTGCTGTGTGTCTCTGCTGTGTGTCTGCTGTGTGTCTGCTGTGTCTCTGCTGTGTCTCTGCTGTGTGTCTGCTGTGTGTCTCTGCTGTGTCTGCTGTGTGTCTGCTGTGTGTCTGCTGTGTCTCTGCTGTGTGTCTCTGCTGTGTCTGCTGTGTGTCTGCTGTGTGTCTGCTGTGTGTCTGCTGTGTGTCTCTGCTGTGTGTCTGCTGTGTGTCTGCTGTGTCTCTGCTGTGTGTCTGCTGTGTCTCTGCTGTGTGTCTGCTGTGTCTCTGCTGTGTGTCTGCTGTGTCTCTGCTGTGTCTTCCTTCAAAAGAACCAACAGCAAGAATCCTTAAATAGACAAACGAAGGTAAACAATTAGCTTTTCCTCATGAGTTCTATTGACATCTTAGCTGTCAATCAATCCTGACCCAATTAAACGGGACCAGGAAGCTCACTGGAATCCCAATTTATTTGCCGTCACTCAGCCAGACAACAGCCTGCTCCCCAACCACACACCTCCTGTAAAACACTACGTGAGACTTCACGTAGTGTAGGAAACCATATTGTATAAACCTGCTTCAATCAGTTGCTATGTGCAGGTACAGAATAGTACATTCAGGTGAAATACAACTCAGTTCCACCGAGAACAGGATCAGAAGCCGTGTGATTTCCCAGTGACGACTGCCTGATCGTGGTGTCATTAGCAACACACACCATGCATAACGCTAAACAGTCTCCCCAGTGCACATCCACATCTGCTACAGTGAAACACTACTGCCTACTAGTGGTCATATAGTGTACTAAAATGAACATAAAGAAATTGATCTGTGTTGTAAAAAATAATTACGGCAAAAAAATTAAAAGGAACGGCTTTGATTGTTTCAGAACCACAGTTCTATATTTGACTCAGAGAGAGTTGATTCATCTCATGATGCAGAGTTGCACATCCTGCTGGGTGAGCAGAAGCAATGCTCCCCTCATCCACTAGGTGGCAAGCTAGCACATCTTTCTACCTGGTAGAGTGAACTGTGTCCTCTTCATGCAGGGGCGGCAGCCCATTACACCCTCAGTAACCATTTCAGATGTTTGTAAATCATCAATGTCTAGTACAATGTTTTGATTCAGTCGTCAAATCTAAACATAACACATGAGTTTTCTTCTGCAAGCTTGACTTAGACTCAGGGTCCAACGAGGCACCTAATGATTCCTCTACAAAGTCCTGATTTGGTACGATTGTCCCAGACAAAGAGAGGCTTTAGTGTTCCTGTAGTAATGAATTAATTCTGATCTCACTTGTTGTTGAAACTAACAAGCTTTTCTGGCATTTCATTATTTAATCAATTAGCGTCCACATCCCCTTCTGTCAAGTCCTGCCAGTGGAGCTCAACTGGTTCGTTCACATCTCAGAGAGTAATCTGGAAGTGCTACGGCGAGGGGCAATTACCCCTAATATGATTGCATTAATCATTCTGAGCTTTTAAAAGCTTTTTAGGAAAATTGCCTCTTTTAATGTTCAAGAAGTGTATTTTCCATTGAAAAGAAGGAAATGAATCGAATTTTCTAATTTATTCCACATTCATAGAGAAATCAATTGTATCCAATGATCAAGGGAGCCAAACATGAGTAGCCCTGCACCCCCCAGAACAGACCTGCACCCCCCAGGACATACCTGCACCCCCCAGGACAGACCTGCACCCCCCAGGACAGACCTGCACCCTCCAGGACAGACCTGCACCCCCCAGGACAGACCTGAACCCCTCAGGACAGACCTGAACCCCCCAGGACAGACCTGCACCCCTCAGGACAGACCTGAACCCCCCAGGACAGACCTGAACCCCCCAGGACAGACCTGCACCCTCCAGGACAGACCTGAACCCCCCAGGACAGACCTGCACCCCCCAGGACAGACCTGAACCCCCCAGGACAGACCTGCACCCCCCAGGACAGACCTGAACCCCTCAGGACAGACCTGAACCCCCCAGGACAGACCTGCACCCCCCAGGACAGACCTGAACCCCTCAGGACAGACCTGAACCCCCCAGGACAGACCTGAACCCCTCAGGACAGACCTGAACCCCCCAGGACAGACCTGCACCCCCCAGGACAGATTTGAACCCCCCAGAACAGACCTGCACCCCCCAGAACAGACCTGAACCCCCCAGGACAGACCTGAACCCCCCAGGACAGATTTGAACCCCCCAGGACAGACCTGCACCCCCCAGGACAGATTTGAACCCCCCAGGACAGACCTGCACCCCCCAGGACAGACTTGAACCCCCCAGGACAGACCTGCATCCCCCAGGACAGACCTGGACCCCCCAGGACAGAGACCAATCAATTACTGTTGATGATTGGATGATAGAGATGGAAAATTATATTGAGCGCTCATAATCAATCTCCTCTGGAAAATGGGACCCTAACAGTCAAATACACATTAAGGGAGACAGCAGATATGAGTTATACTGGAGGGTGAGGAGGAGGAGGAAGGGGATGTGGAAGAAGATGTAAATTTGCTGAGGAAGGCTTCCTGCAGGAAGTCCAGGGCGAGTGAGGAGGCAGGGGAGACGGCCTTCCTGCTACTCTGTCTATGGATTTCACATTCATTCAAGCTTTGAAGCCAGGAGACTGGAGCCCCTGGCAGCATGGACAACCCTGCTGATGACCCCTCTAGGATCCATCGATCTGGTCATACATCACTGACTAACATCAGATTGTATTGTACCACAGAATCATGTCTTGTATATGCATTAGGAAATGGTTACCTATTGATTTATATGTGTACTGATGTCACCAATTATAATGTTTTGCTGTACATTTGCTGTACATTTTTTGTTACAAATAAAGAACCTCAAAAACAGGGCAATAATATTAGTTTAGACTCAACCCCTCCGCACCACCCCTCCAGAGTCTGGCCTTGACTCTGCCCAAGACACGGTCTGGCCTTGACTCCGAGGGTCACATCCTTGGAGGTCCCCAGCACCGTGTAGATGAAGCCCCCCATGAAGGCAGAGTACAGGCCGACCCCTCCAGAGTCAAAATGTTCAGATGCCTCCACTGAGGTACTTCACAACAAACAGATAAATCTCAGTCCTGCAGCGCTGCCCTGCTCAGGCTGGCTACACGCCTGCTTCCTCCACATAATTTACACTCAGGCCTTTCTAATACTGTACTAATATAATCCATCGGACACTCCCCATTGATTTAGCCTTCACGCTCGCCATTGATTCACTTTGTTTCAAATACAAGGATTCTCTATTAGGCAGATTGGTTTCCTTAACAGGCAATTTGGTCAATTAAACAGAGGAGGTGTCCATAAACAGGATCTGTCAACACAGGCTGCTCTGTCTGGTCAGCCTGCAGGACTGCCCTGCGCTGTGAGGACAACATGGGTTCAAAACACTAAACTAGCCATCGCTGCTTAGAGCTGTTGGAGATAGAGAGATGGAGTGGAGAATAGAGAAAAGGTGGAGGTGAAGAGAGGTGGAGGAGGAGTAGGAGAGATGTGATGGAGGTGAAGAGAGCTGGAGGAGGAGTAGGAGAGATGTGAAGAGAGCTTAAGGAGGAGTAGGAGAGATGTGATGGAGGAGGAGGAGTAGGAGAAATGTGATGGAGGAGGAGGAGGAGTAGGAGAGATGTGATGGAGGTGAAGAGAGCTGGAGGAGGAGTAGGAGAGATGTGATGGAGGAGGAGGAGGAGTAGGAGAGATGTGATGGAGGTGAAGAGAGCTGGAGGAGGAGTAGGAGAGATGTGATGGAGGAGGAGGAGGAGTAGGAGAGATGTGATGGAGGTGAAGAGAGCTGGAGGAGGAGTAGGAGAGATGTGATGGTGGAAGAGTAGGAGAGATGTGATGGAGGAGGAGAGGTGGAGGAGGAGTAGGAGAGATGTGATGGAGGTGGAGAGGTTGAGGATTAGGAGAGACATGTGAGGGTTGAAGGTTAGATGTTGTGATGAATATAGAGGAATTAAAGTTATGTCATTTTCACATAAATCCCCAAATTCATAATTGAAATTGATTAAATGGTATAGATTGAGTTTTTAGATATTTAGATAGTTTTTACATATTTTGTATCTAGTTATTGGGGGCAGAAAACTGCAAAAATGTATCTTCCTGAAGTTAATCAAATAGGTATTCTAAAGAACCATCATAAAATGGCTCTTTTCTCATGAGAATAACTACTGTAAAATGCACTGAAGTTTGACCTGTGTATAATCCAGTAGGCCTATAATAGTTTGAATTACAACAGCCTACACGATAATTAGTATGACGGATTAGATTACGGAGAAATGCGTATCCAGAACGATAGTTTGGATTACAGTCAATTCTATGACCACACCTTACTGGTCCTGAGCATGACGTCACACTCCAACAAGACTGTACCCAACTCCGTTCATTCTTTGGGGAAACGGGGTTTGGAATCGGAACTTGTCGGGGTGCAACCACCGGGTGATCTCTGGGAACACTAACACCAAGGAACGTTCTATGTGCTATTTAGGAATATTTTACATTACATGACCGGATTTTATTTAATGGACTTCAACCTTCTGAAATATTAAATCTGTCGTAAACAGTCCAATGTATTTCCCTGGAAAGTGCGTACAATTGCCTAATTGTGTCTGTGCGTATCTATAAGGTCAGTGCAATCTGTAAAATCGCGTAGGGTTTTGAGCGCTATTTAGCGCGATTCTGCAACTTTAGCCGTGAACAGATCTTGGACATGACGCGCTCCCCTATTTGCCCTCCGTGATTCTCACCGTTGTCCCATCGCTATTTTAGAGCCTCCGGGACGACGTGGTTCCACAGAAGAGCCACCGGAGCCGGACTTTTTTCTTTTGGCGCACACGCTTGACTTTTGACGTTAGCCAACGTATTCTTTTAGATAAGAGAATCTCTCCACAGAAGGTCGCGTGCTTAGAGAGTTGGTTTTCCGTTTGGGTTTGATCAAATGGACTCAACGACAGCTGTCGGTGTTCCCAGCCCGCGTGGATGTACAGGATGCATCACTGGCACCTTCATGATGCGCTGCTGGGAGCTCTGAGGACTCTGCGGCTGCCTCGTGCTGCTTCGTCGCTGTGATCTTTGAAAAGAACAACTCTTTCTACAGGCTGCATCTATATCGAAGCGCAATGTTTTTAATAACTTTTTACATCATGCTGTCTGCCCTGGGTAAGTCACTCACCTAATTTTCCTTTAATTAGACTATAGTGTCGATACTAAGTCTCCATTGGTAAATATAATTTGACAAGACTAATTTGACCTTAATTAATGGAAAACCACAGTGAGGGCTTTACCACTGTACCAAACTTCGGAGACCTTGTGTCCGCGGTACCGAGAAAACATTCTACCTCTTCTCTATATATGTTGCTCTGCGCTTGGTAGAAGGTTGGTTTTAGGTGAAGTTCTATGAGCATCTGTGAATCCCTATGTGACATTGGTTGTAAAAAGAGCTAGACAAATTAAAACTGGATTTGATTAGTAACTAGGCGACTGCAATGAAACAATAAAGATTAAATAAACTGTGTGTTTGATCAGCCAGATTCAGTCTATTGTGTTTTAGATAAGGGCAACAGAACCGGGCAAGAATACAGTGTTCATTGTGGAGTGATGTGAGCTAGTGTGACCGATATTATGAAGATGACGCTTATTGCTCCCTGATGACGTGACAGTTCGGTCGTTAGGCACCAGATATATATCTCTCTTGTCATTCAGTGTTTGAGTCTAAAAGGTATTCTTGTAAAAAAAAAAAAAACATGTCTCCTAACGACTTTATTGAACCCTTGCATCTTTTGACTCAGATTCAGTATCCCCGTTGAAGGGTGACAGAACCACTTCACTACGACCCGGTCGCCTAGACTGCGTAAAGGCGAGTGAACAGTGTTTGAAAGATCCGTCTTGCAGTCCTAAGTACCGGACCATGAGACAGTGTGTGGCGGGGAGGGAGAGCAACTTCACGGTCACTGGTCCGGAGGCGCAAGGCGAGTGTCGAAACGCAATAGAGGCCATGAAACAGAGCCCGCTGTACAACTGCAGGTGTAGACGCGGGATGAAGAAGGAGAAAAACTGCCTGCGGATCTTCTGGGGAATATTTCAGAGTTTACAGGGTATGGCTTTACTACATTGCAGCTCCATGCCGACCCGCGTGCTTAGCATTTCGTTGGACTTACCCATTAACGTTACTAATATCCACACGTCGAACGTGTCACAACAGGGTAAAATAAAATTGTTGTGTGTTTACGAGTTCAAAAATTCTGAAAAGATTGTAATCAATGCCTCCGAAGCAGTGGCGGTTCTAGACAAATTTTACTGGGGGGGCCAAGGGGGGGGGGGGGGCAGTGTTTAATCAGGAGGGGCACATTAAAAAACGGAAACAAATGATATTTAAACATTAAATACTTTAATTAAGCTTTACATTAAAATCATACAAACGGCTCTGGCTCTCCCTCTTCCAGCTCCTCAGCTCTCTCAATACCTTGATATGTTTCTCTAACTTTTTTATTTACTGGGGCAAAAAAGGCTGCAATGTCCCATCCTCGTTTCATGATGACTACTAGAAGAAGAAAAACGTCTAAAAAAAATTCTGTCAGCTCAGGGGGGGCCAGGGACATTTTTACAGGGGCACTGGCCCCTGTAGGCCCCCGTGTAGAAACGCCCCTGCTCCGAAGTCCAAAAGAATTGAAGTGTAATCCTATCTACCCCTCCTGCAGGCCAGCCGTTAAGTAATCCTAACCCAGTAAGCCTGAGCAAAGCATTGCTGGTTGATGCATGTCTAGACACCTATTCTGTGAAAAGAATAGCTTTATTTAACATAATCAAGTCGCCCCGTCAAATTTCAACAGGTCATAAAAATGCACCCGAATAGCCTGCAGTTTAATTGTTCAGTGAAAATTGAATTTCAGAAATTGAACATCAAAACATGATGGTGTACTGAATGTGTTCACTCAGGTGTCCAGAACAAACTAAATAATGACTAAAAACAAAGATCAGGATTTATCTTTGAACTGTTTATCAATGATAATGTTGCATGAAGACACACACTATTCACACATCTACATACGTGTACTTAGGAATAACCCCCCCCCCCCACACACACACACACACACACACACACAAGTACCCACATCTACAGTTCTCCCTCCCCCTTGATGTTGATGCAGATATGTTGTTGTTCAGGGAATGACCTGCTGGAGGACTCCCCGTATGAAGCAGTCAGCAGCAGACTGTCAGACATCCTCCGCCTTGCTCCCATCCTGGCTGGTAAGAGTCTACCTCGCCTGCTCCTATACAGATGTGTTCACCTGCTCCTATACACGTGTTATATAACTGGTCGTGTACAGATGTGTTAAGTGTTACAGCGGGGAGGGGTGCAAGGGGTAAGTGGATGTTGTTAAGGGGCAGTTGAAGGTCGTGTTACCAAAACAGTGAGGTAGTTAGTTACCTTCATGTAATGTCTTGCTGTTCAGGAATGTCACAACCATGTTGTTTCACACCTTCCTACCTAATGTTACATCTCCAAGTTACTGACCTTCAGCACACTGTTGTTAATCATCAAATCAGAACAACTCTAGAATAATAATAATCGTTTCCTGTGTTGAAGTCGTGACTAAGTGTGACCCCGTCCTCCAGGAAGGCATGTCTCTGCCTCTCTGCCTCTCTGCGTGACAGCCAGCCCTCTCTCCTGCCTCCTGCTCTCAGCAGCCAGCCCTCTCTCCTGCCTCCTGCTCTCAGCAGCATCAATCACTAAAGGCTTTTATCCAGTGTTGTGACCTGCCACACACAAAGAGCAGTCATTTAGCATCCAGCTCTCATGCTTTAGCATGGTGATGACAGGCCTCTTCACAGCCTCACTGCTACAGCAGCTAAAGTGGAAATTGTGATTGTCATTCATACCTCTATATGGTATTTAGTTCAACAAAACAAGCTTCTATTTATGGTTGGAATAGTCGGCTGTGCGAGGCGTGGAGGTTGTGTTCTGCCTGCAGGGGGCCTGGCTGTGCGAGGCGTGGAGGTGATGTTTTGGCTGTGTGGAGCTACGTCCAGGAGACACCAACTCCACCCTGCTCAGCAGACAGACTGTGGTGTTGGTGATCCCTCCACTGTGCTGTTGGGTTGTGGGGACTTTGAGTTGACTATACCTCCTCTTCCTCCCCCCCCCCACCTAAATTCTCAGGGTTGGCCCACACTGACTAAACGGTGTTTGTGTTTGGGGGTGAGCAGGGTGTGTGTCAGGGGGTGAGCAGGGTGTGTGTCAGGGGGTGAGCAGGGAGGGCGTTGGGGGGTCAGCTGTGTGAGTCGTCTGAGCAGAGAGGGCGTTGGGAGGTGAGCTGTGTGAGTCGTCTGAGCAGGGAGGGCGTTGGGGGGTGAGCTGTGTGAGTCGTCTGAGCAGGGAGGGCGTTGGGGGGTGAGCTGTGTGAGTCGTCCGAGCAGGGAGGGCGTTGGAGCATGGCAGCAGCAGGGTTCACAGCTTGACCCAGACGCCTCGGACCCTCCATAGAGATGCGTCGCCTTCAGAGGAACACTCTCTCGGCTGCTAGGTCCTCACACTTTCACCAAACTGTACAGTATGTTCCCTGCATGACTGTGGCTAAGGGCTGACGGTCCTCTGTATGCGTACTGTATGTTCCCTGCACGACTGTGGCTGAGGGCTGAGGGTACTCTGTAAGGGACATGATGAGACTGGAAGATGTTATGTGGCTGTCCGATGCAGCCTGACCACGCAGACTCCTCAACAGAGGGCATGACAACAGAGGTGACCTGAACCTGATCCCTCCCAGCCCTCCCTCTCTTGTGGGACACAAAAGAGAAACTTCACCCTGGAAAGACACAAAGATCCTTCTTTAGAGATGGAGACCACGCTGGTAAAAACACTGCGCTAGAAGGTTAATCAATAGATTCCATGTTTAAAGAGAAACCTGAAACTGAATGAACCAGAGACGTCGCCCAGATCCTTTTTCCCAGAAAGATATGTAGAGTGTGGACTGAGGCCATTCCCAGAGGGGGATCAGGTGGAGCGAACCAGGTCAGAGGTCAGGCAACCGAAACGTAGGTAGCATAGCACTGTGGAAATCTCCAGACACCCCAAACGTTAGTGACCAAGCTCTCCCTAGTTAGTGAGCGAGCCATACATTCCAGGACACAGTTCATGAGAGTGGGAGTACTTTGACAGTCAGCTGAATGTGTATTCTGACCAGCCTGTTGTTGTTGCTTAGCTGATCCTCAAACACCATTAATCACTCTGGCAGCTGCAGAGGGAGAACTGGAGGAGTTAATTGATCCAAATACAGCGAGGCACAAGCTGAGGGTCATGCCCAACATGGGAATGAAGCCATCCTGACATGGCCGCTCTCAGACTGGCCCAAAGCAGAAACACCAGCCCAGTGTTAGCTAGAACCACAACCTGGCTTTCTACAGGACTACAAACTGGCCCTCTTCAGAACCACAACCTGGCTTTCTACAGGACTACAACCTGGCTTTCTACAGGACTACAACCTGGCTTTCTACAGGACTACAACTTGGCTGTCTATAGAACTACAACCTGGCTTTCTACAGGACTACAACCTGGCCCTCTTCAGAACTACAACTGGGCTGTCTATAAAACTACAACCTGGTATTATGATTGAATAATTCGATGATTTAATGATCTGGAGATCTAATGATTGAATAATCTGATGATCTGGTGATCTGGTGATCTAATGATTGAATAATCTGGTGATCTAATGATTGAATAATCTGATGATCTGGTGATCTAATGATTGAATAATCTGGTGATCTATTTATTGAATAATATGGTGATCTAATGAGGCAGCAGCGATGCAGTGGTGAGAGTTATGAACCCAGCAGAGCGGGACTAGTTTTCGTCTCTGAGAAGAAGCACAAGGTAATTTCTCTGTTATGGTGTCCACTCTCTGTGTGGTGGTCTGGTCTCTCCATGGGGCCGGCCCTGGTGTCCACTCTCTGTGTGGTGGTCTGGTCTCTCCATGGGGCCCTGTGAAGGGCCTTGTTCAGACTTCCTGTTTATGACATCATTAATCCAAGCTGAGACGCATGTGATACCCAGTCCAATGAGCAGAGCGACACCCCCTCCAGGACGGAGGAACTAAACGCTGCCTTGTTCATTAATCACTGAACAAGCTTCCTGGAGAGAGGAAACATGGAGCAGAGCATTCAGGCAAGACTGGAACAGCCTCCCACTGTGTGTGTGTGTGTGTGTGTGTGTGTGTGTGTGTTTGTTAGTGTGTGTCCGGTGTGTGTCTGGTGTGAGTGTACCATAAAATCAACATTTATGCATCATTGAGCCATGTTGATATAGATTCAGCAGAGGTGCGGGCCCTTAATTGATTTCTGTGTGTGTGTGTGCTGGGTGTGTTAACAGGTGGGAAAGTAAACAAAACAAGGATGTGCTCTCACAGACACATGAACAGACTCACTGGGAACTTAACTAAACATGCTCTCCTGTCTGGCTCACAGTGTGTTGGTTAGCTAAACATGCTCTCCTGTCTGGCTCACAGTGTGTTGGTTAGCTAAACATGCTCTCCTGTCTGGCTCACAGTGTGTTGGTTAGCTAAACATGCTCTCCTATCTGGCTCACAGTGTGTTGGTTAGCTAAACAGGCTCTCTTGTCTGGCTCACAGTGTGTTGGTTAGCTAAACATGCTCTCCTGTCTGGCTCACAGTGTGTTGGTTTGTAAACTGATGAGTTGCAGATGCACACGGTAGGAGGATGTATGAATGAAAACACACCTGGTGTCGAGTTGTTCAGGCTTTCACACAGAGTTTGGGGTTTCATTTGCTGTGTTCTATTTCAACAAGTCCTAGACGTGGCGTACAAAGACACTTCAGAAGGTGTTTTATTGCGGCTCCTATCTACAGAGTATGTGGTATAAACAGACTTGCTCTTCAGAACAGAAGTACAACTAGTGCATATAAAAAATCCAGGATCAGAATAATATAGTTCTAACAATATTTTGAAGGTCAGAGTCAAGGAGCTGTCTCTATTTACATGGAAAAGATCTTGAGTCAGTTGAAGGGTTAGCGTTGGGATTCAGTGGAAAGGTTTTACAATTAGTCCAATTGCCAGACATGTACATCACCTGGAGGGACAAACAAGGAAGACAGACTGCAGGTCCGATGACTCACCCAGCGCCACTGTAAATGTGATGATGTCTGTTTTTACGCAGGCATGTTTAACATGGACATGAATCATCCCAGCAGCATTTCCTTCAAAGTATTTTCCCCCTCTCTTGTTTACAGCATCAGAATTTTTTGGGGGGAGTTTCTGCCCCGTGTAGACGAGGAAGAACAGTAGCTTAAAGTCCTTGTGAGCAGGGTTAGGGTCATTTAGTCATTTAGGCGGCGCCTATCACTCTTAGCAGCAGCATCCAAACCTGCCAGGACAAGTGAGACAAGCCTGGTGAAAGTGTAATCAGAGGGGCAAAACTAGCGGTCGCCCTGCCATCAACCCTCTAGTGGTCTCCCTGCCATTAACACTACAGGTCTCTCTGCCATCAACCCTCTAGTGGTCTCCCTGTCATCAACCCTCTATTGATCTCTCTGCCATCAACCCTCTAGTGGTCTCTCTGCCATCAACCCTCTAGTGGTCTCTCTGCCATTAACACTACACGTCTCTCTGCCATTAACACTACAGGTCTCTCTGCCATTAACACTAGTGGTCTCTCTGCCATTAACACTACAGGTTTCTCTGCCATTAACACTACAGGTCTCTCTGCCATTAACACTACAGGTCTCTCTGACATTAACACTAGCGGTCTCTCTGCCATTAACAGTAGTGGTCTTTCTGCCATTAACCCAGTAGTTCAGGATTAGATGAGGGATGAAACAGAGCCAGGAGGAATGACACAACACATTATACAGCTGATTCTTGCAGGTGGAATCTTTGTTCTGGTTTTATTCAAGTCTATGAATGTCCAGTCAGGCGTAACCTGGGGTAATAATCCCACACGTGTAAGCCTCAGCCTGTTCCATAGCAGTGTGTATGGCCTTCCTGGTGTCTTCAGATACAGAGCCACACGGTTAACTGCTAGTGCATGGAAATTGAAAGCTCAGCCCCTTGGGTACACGACTTGGCAGCTGGGATGGTAAAACAGTAAATGTATATTGATAGGGTAGGCCTATTAGACATTGATTTTTGGGGGTAAATTGAAAGGCTTTGACAGCGAGCACTTGTATTAATCACACAGGATGCAGTATTCCGTCAAGGCTTTGAAGGGAGGCTTTGTGTTATTACTCTGAGACACTCACACACGCACACAGGCATACACACACGCACACAGGTTTACGCACACACAGGTATACACACTCATGGATCTTACAAGGCCCACGGCAGAGACATGCCCGAGGGGTTCTGGGTAATGTAGTTTCAGAAGATGTCAAGCCTGAGTTAGGGCAGAAGGGTTTGAGTGTGACTGGATCTGAAGTTCCAGGAGCCCCTCAGGTTTCATCTCATAAACTACCTGCTGCCCTAACCCACAGCTCATAAACTACCTGCTGCCCTAACCCACAGCTCATAAACTACCTGCTGCCCTAACCCACAGCTCATAAACTACCTGCTGCCCTAACCCTAACCCAC
Source organism: Osmerus mordax (assembly GCF_038355195.1). Classification (NCBI taxonomy): domain Eukaryota; kingdom Metazoa; phylum Chordata; class Actinopteri; order Osmeriformes; family Osmeridae; genus Osmerus; species Osmerus mordax. Next base: position 18,461,461 of record NC_090059.1, on the reverse strand, counting down.
AGCTCATAAACTACCTGCTGCCCTAACCCTAACCCACAGCTCATAAACTACCTGCTGCCCTAACCCACAGCTCATAAACTACCTGCTGCCCTAACCCACAGCTCATAAACTACCTGCTGCCCTAACCCACAGCTCATAAACTACCTGCTGCCCTAACCCTAACCCACAGCTCATAAACTACCTGCTGCCCTAACCCTAACCCACAGCTCATAAACTACCTGCTGCCCTAACCCTAACCCACAGCTCATAAACTACCTGCTGCCCTAACCCTAACCCACAGCTCATAAACTACCGGCTGCCCTAACCCCAACCTGACAGCTTTCTACTGCAGCTGCCATCTCATAAACTACCTGCTGCAGCAGCTTACTCAGCACCAACACTTTGTCTGTCCCTGTTAACATACTTGAATACGTTTGACGTATTGGCTTAATGGCAGCCGTCATGGCAACAATGATTCCAGTGAGATCCCATCAAATCCCCCAGCCCACCCAAACCTCCCCGGATCACAAGTCTAATTTCTGAGCGCTTGTCAGATGTAAGTAATGCGTTTTGTAATACGTGATTAACCCACAGTTCAAGAATGTATTCAGATTTAATCACATCTTATTCTACAGTGCATGAAAAGGCACAGCAAGCTTCAATTCCACATCAAAGGGCATAATTACCAAATTCACTGTTCCATAGGCAGGCTGGAGAAACTGTTTGTAGAAGTGAGATGAAGCCAGCAAAGCAACAAACCCTTTTATAACAACACAGGGAAGGGGAGGGGAGGAGGGGGGGGGGTTGAATTGGGGGGTCTTGCTGGGTGAGTGAGGATCAGCTAATGCGGCACATGGTGTTTGTTAGGAAAGGAGAAGGCTGTGTGTTTATGTTCATGCATACAGTATGAGTGTGCCTGTATTCACTAAATCTGTGATGTTGTGCCAAATTTCCAACCCTGATCTGCCAGGACAAGGCTTGAGAACTCTGAGCATGAGGACAGGATAGAGAGAGAGAAAAGGGGCAAGAGACAGAAGAGGAGAGGGGAGAAGACAGAGAAAGGGAGAGAGAGAGAGAGAGAGAGAGAGAGAGAGAGAGAGAGAGAGAGAGAGCAGATCATATTCCTCTAGCCTCCAGCCCATCTGAGCTGCTTTCTGCAGCATGAGTCCCTATATTCACAACAGCTGCTCAGGTCCCACGTCCTCTGGAGGGCTGTGTCTGTGTCTTAATTATACACAGGCTGGTTGACAAAATATAAAAAATAAAAAAAAGTTTCCCCCAAAAGTTTGGAAAGGTTGAAAAAATATTTTCAACAAAAAGTTTCCAAAAAAGGTTTGCATCATAGATGAGTACCTGATACTGTTCTGTACTGTATTGTGCTCAGCTTTAATCTGTTTTAGGCTTCTCTTCTCGTCTCTCCTCCTCTCATTTTCACTGTGTGAAAAATAAAAAATAAATTTCCCCAAAACGTTTCGAAAGGTTGAAAACATTTTTGAAAAAAAAAGTTGACCAAAAAAGTTTTGAAAGGTTGAAAAATAGGTATAGGTATGTAAAAGGTTACAGGAGGGAAGGATAAGTCGGAGTGTGTAGCTGGAGGTGAGCTTACATGTCAGCTATAGCTGCCAGGACCTCAGAGGAGAGACCAGGTAGACACCAGGTCATATAAGGAGGAGAGCGCATGGAGAGACCAGGTCATATCAGGAGAGACCAGGGAGAGACCAGGTCATATCAGGAGAGACCAGGGAGAGACCAGGTCATATCAGAAGAGAGCAGGGAGAGACCAGGTCATATCAGGAGAGAGCAGGGAGAGACCAGGCCATATCAGGAGAGAGCAGGGAGAGACCAGGTCATATCAGGAGAGAGCAGGGAGAGACCAGGTCATATCAGGAGAGAGCAGGGAGAGACCAGGTCATATCAGGAGAGAGCAGGGAGAGACCAGGCCATATCAGGAGAGAGCAGGGAGACACCAGGTCATATCAGGAGAGAGCAGGGAGAGACCAGGTCATATCAGGAGAGAGCAGGGAGAGACCAGGTCATATCAGGAGAGAGCAGGGAGAGACCAGGTCATATCAGAAGAGAGCAGGGAGAGACCAGGTCATATCAGGAGAGAGCAGGGAGAGACCAGGCTGAATGTCATGTGACTCCAGCTGCCTTGGGGACGAATCCTCGCTGACATTCACACAGTTGCTTATCCAGCAGACAATTCAGCTGATCACTCTCTCTGCTCTTTCAGTTCCTCTCTCCTGGTTTCACTCCCCTCACATTATAAGTTTACTCAGGTCTCTTCTCCCCCTTCCAATCCTACTAGCTTCCTCTCGTCTTTAAATGTCATCAAGTTGATTGCCAAATCTGATTAGTGATTGAGTTCACACTGAAGATAATACCTTGTAATATGAACGTCTCTCTCCTTCTCTGTCGTATCTCTCTCCCACTCCTCTCGTCTCTCTCTCCTCCCTTCCTCACTCTCTTTGTCTCCCTCCCTCCCTGCTCTTTCTCCCCCCTCTTTCTCCACTCTTCTCCTCTCTCTCCCTCTGCCAGGCGAGCCAGCACCAAGCAAGGAGAATAACTGTCTGAACGCGGCCAAGGCCTGTAACCTGAACGACACGTGTAAGAAGTACCGCTCCACCTACATCAGCCCCTGCACCAGCCGCGTGTCTGCCGCCGAGGTCTGTAACAAGAGGAAGTGCCACAAAGCCCTGCGCCAGTTCTTCGACAAGGTGATACGGTTTCTAAAAAACTGGTGGCGTTTTATTGATATGTCAAAAACATTTACAAGGGAGGAAAGAAGGAAGAATCATAAATATGTTAATATTAATAAATATGAAATGTAAAGTTGTCTTTACCCCATTACTAACATCTCCTGGTCGTTACTGAAATCATCCCCTGGTCGTTACTGAAATCATCTCCTGGTCGTTACTGAAATCATCCCCTGGTCGTTACTGAAATCATCCCCTGGTCGATACTGAAATCATCCCCTGGTCGTTACTGAAATCATCCCCTGGTCGATACTGACAGCAGGTGTTGTTCCCCAGGTGCCTGCGAAGCACAGCTACGGGATGCTGTTCTGCTCATGTCCTGCAGGAGACCAGGGCGCCTGCACAGAGCGCCGCAGGCAGACCATAGTCCCCATCTGTTCCTACGAGGACAGAGACAAGCCCAACTGCCTGTCCCTACAGTCCTCCTGCAGGGCCAACTACATCTGCAGGTAGGCTGTCCTCCAGTCCTGTCGGGCAGGTAGGCTGTCCTGAATGAGGGAGAAACATCCTCTGTTTTCCATGGCAGATCACGGCTGGCAGACTTCTTCACGGCCTGCCAGCCAGAGCCTCGCTCCGTGACTGGTTGTCTGAAGGACAGCTACGCTGGCTGTCTGCTGGCGTACTCTGGCCTGATCGGTAGGTTCATCTTCTGCCTGTTATTTTATTTCACAATCTAATCTTTGTCTGAATATTAGTTCCAGTCGTAGTTTTGATCTCTGATAAGTTTCCTAGAGGATTAAATAAACCGAAGGCTTCTCATGTTTATTGGTTCGTGTTTAAAATCAAAGTGAGTCACTCTCAGTGTCCCTAAACAGGTGTTGGTTTTTGGTGTCTCGACCGACCTATGTGTGACCTGTGTGTGACCTGTGTGTGACCTGTTACCCCAGGCACAGTGATGACCCCTAACTACCTGCGGGCCACCAGCCTGCACGTTTCTCCCTGGTGTGACTGTGGAGGCAGCGGGAACGTGAAGCCTGAGTGTGACAAGTTCCTGGAGGTCTTCACTGAGAACCGTTGCCTTCGTGAGTCTTCACACAAACATATATACACACACAAACACACACATACATATATACACACACTTTAGTACACTTGAGTTTCACAATTAACTGGTTACACACTAACCCAGGGTTACGCACCATGTTATGCTAACTTGGACACAAGAGGTCCCATACACAATGTTTTCAGGGGCTCACTGTACATGGTGGGCAAGCGAGTGACAATGTCACATCCAGTGTTTAAGTATGGTCCAGGCAAACACAGCATTGTAACCAAGGAGACAGAGAGATCCCTTGAAGTGGAGAGTTTGAGGGTTTGACATAGACAGACCATTACAGATCCTTGCAGGTGTTGCTGAGAGGAATCAAAACAAGCATTATGCTGTCAACTCCATCAGATGGGTCCCATAAAGGTAAGACACACAGGAGGGGAGAGACAGGAGGGGAGAGACAGGAGGGGAGAGACAGGAGGGGAGAGACAGGAGGGGAGAGACAGGAGGGGAGAGACAGGAGGGGAGCTTGGCTGGGATAGAAGGCTTCTGGGATCCTAACTTCAGCCTCTTAACAGCATAAAAATGAGCGCTGTGTATTTCTCAAGTTGTTTCACAGTTTACATTTCTGTCACTGTCCTAGCAATGAGCATTTTAGAACCTCAAACATCTTATTGGTTTTTCTTTGTAGGAACTGCTAAATTTTGTAAGCAAAAGGCTGTGATATCAGTGTTGATATTTTTTTAAAGTAGTATTGCAAATCTTCGACAGAATAGAGTAATACAGATCAATCAACACTACTTCATAAATTGACTGAACTTAAATTGCCCTCAAACAGACTGTGAACATGCAGTCCAAGTGAAGTGGCTTATACAGAAGTCTATGAAGTAGTTGGAAAGTGGAAAAGATAATGACATTGCAATCTCACCAAGATTACAGACAATTATTCCATGATTATCCCATGACACAAAAGGTCAGCATCAGGGAGAATCACAGCCATTAAGGGGGTCAGGTGGGGAGGGGAAGACAGGCCAGTCGTCTCTCCTCACATCCAATCATCAATCCAGATTGCTCTGAGTGGTGTGAGGTCAGAGAGAGGGAGAGGGAGGGAGAGAGAGACTTTTTTCTGCAACCTCTGGGGGAAGGACGCTCGTTCGTCTAAAAGATTATTCTCCGTATTTAAAAGTAGTTCTTTTGTTTGCTGAATTGTGTTTAGGACGTCCAAGGCAGAAAGGTGTTGTTTTCTAAACCTAGTTGAAGACATGCAGACAGAGAGCAGCTCCACAGTCATTATAAACATGGGTCTGAACAGCTGCTTAGTCTGACCATGGTAATAGAAATCTGTATACATATCCATATGTATCTGTGTACATATTTGTACTGTAAAATACGGTTCTCAGTGTAAAACATTTTATTCATCTATATCCAAGAAGAAGTACTGCATGTATAAAGTACAGGTGTGTGGTTGTAAATGTGCCTGTGCTTCTCTCCATGCAGGTAACGCCATCCAGGCATTTGGTAACGGTACAGACGTGGGGGTGTGGCAGCCCCAGGCCCCCCTGTGGCCCTCGTCCCCCGGCCCGGCCCCGGACCCCCCCACACACCCCAACCACCTGGACATGCAGGGAGACTCGCTCTACCACTTCTGTGGAAGCCTGCAGGTGTGTGTGTGGGGGGGGGGGGGGGCGTGTGGAAGCCTGCAGGTGTGGGGGGGGGGGGGGGGGGGCGTGTGGAAGCCTGCAGGTGTGTGGGGGGGGGGGGGCGTGTGGAAGCCTGCAGGTGTGTGTGGGGGGGGGTGTGGAAGCCTGCAGGTGTGTGTGGGGGGGGGGGGCGTGTGGAAGCCTGCAGGTGTGTGTGGGGGGGGGTGTGGAAGCCTGCAGGTGTGTGTGGGGGGGGTGTGGAAGCCTGCAGGTGTGTGTGGGGGGGGGGGCGTGTGGAAGCCTGCAGGTGTGTGTGTGGGGGGGCGTGTGGAAGCCTGCAGGTGTGTGGGGGGGGGGGCGTGTGGAAACCTGCAGGTGTGTGGGGGGGGGGGGGTGTGGAAGCCTGCAGGTGTGTGTGGGGGGGGGGGGCGTGTGGAAGCCTGCAGGTGTGTGTGGGGGGGGGTGTGGAAGCCTGCAGGTGTGTGGGGGGGGGGGCGTGTGGAAACCTGCAGGTGTGTGTGGGGGGGGGGTGTGGAAGCCTGCAGGTGTGTGTGTGGGGGGGGGGTGTGGAAGCCTGCAGGTGTGTGTGGGGGGGGGGCGTGTGGAAACCTGCAGGTGTGTGTGGGGGGCATGTGGAAGCCTGCAGGTGTGTGTGGGGGGGGGGCGTGTGGAAACCTGCAGGTGTGTTGGGGTGGGGGGAGGTGTGGGGATTGGTGGTGGTATGGGTGTGTGGGTGTCATACAGGCAGGGCAACAGGGGAACAGGCAAGTAGGCAGACAGACAGACAAGACAGCCTGGATCCAGCCTTAGAGATCTGGTCCACAAAGAGCAAGAGCTCCAGTCTGCAGTGAGACAGCTCTCTCTCCCAGAGCTCCAGTCTGCACTGAGACAGCTCTCTCTCCCAGAGCTCCAGTCTGCACTGAGACAGCTCTCTCTCCCAGAGCTCCAGTCTGCACTGAGACAGCTCTCTCTCCCAGAGCTCCAGTCTGCACTGAGACAGCTCTCTCTCCCAGAGCTCCAGTCTGCACTGAGACAGCTCTCTCTCTCCCAGAGCTCCAGTCTGCACTGAGACAGCTCTCTCTCCCAGAGCTCCAGTCTGCAGTGAGACAGCTCTCTCTCCCAGAGCTCCAGTCTGCACTGAGACAGCTCTCTCTCCCAGAGCTCCAGTCTGCACTGAGACAGCTCTCTCTCCCAGAGCTCCAGTCTGCACTGAGACAGCTCTCTCTCCCAGAGCTCCAGTCTGCACTGAGACAGCTCTCTCTCCCAGAGCTCCAGTCTGCACTGAGACAGCTCTCTCTCCCAGAGCTCCAGTCTGCACTGAGACAGCTCTCTCTCCCAGAGCTCCAGTCTGCACTGAGACAGCTCTCTCTCCCAGAGCTCCAGTCTGCACTGAGACAGCTCTCTCTCCCAGAGCTCCAGTCTGTAGTGAGACAGCTCTCTCTCCCAGAGCTCCAGTCTGCACTGAGACAGCTCTCTCTCCCAGAGCTCCAGTCTGCACTGAGACAGCTCTCTCTCCCAGAGCTCCAGTCTGCACTGAGACAGCTCTCTCTCCCAGAGCTCCAGTCTGCACTGAGACAGCTCTCTCTCCCAGAGCTCCAGTCTGCACTGAGACAGCTCTCTCTCCCAGAGCTCCAGTCTGCACTGAGACAGCTCTCTCTCCCAGAGCTCCAGTCTGCACTGAGACAGCTCTCTCTCCCAGAGCTCCAGTCTGCACTGAGACAGCTCTCTCTCTCCCAGAGCTCCAGTCTGCACTGAGACAGCTCTCTCTCCCAGAGCTCCAGTCTGCACTGAGACAGCTCTCTCTCCCAGAGCTCCAGTCTGCACTGAGACAGCTCTCTCTCCCAGAGCTCCAGTCTGCACTGAGACAGCTCTCTCTCCCAGAGCTCCAGTCTGTAGTGAGACAGCTCTCTCTCCCAGAGCTCCAGTCTGCACTGAGACAGCTCTCTCTCCCAGAGCTCCAGTCTGCACTGAGACAGCTCTCTCTCCCAGAGCTCCAGTCTGCACTGAGACAGCTCTCTCTCCCAGAGCTCCAGTCTGCACTGAGACAGCTCTCTCTCCCAGAGCTCCAGTCTGCACTGAGACAGCTCTCTCTCCCAGAGCTCCAGTCTGCAGTGAGACAGCTCTCTCTCCCAGAGCTCCAGTCTGCACTGAGACAGCTCTCTCTCCCAGAGCTCCAGTCTGCACTGAGACAGCTCTCTCTCCCAGAGCTCCAGTCTGCACTGAGACAGCTCTCTCTCCCAGAGCTCCAGTCTGCAGTGAGACAGCTCTCTCTCCCAGAGCTCCAGTCTGCACTGAGACAGCTCTCTCTCCCAGAGCTCCAGTCTGCAGTGAGACAGCTCTCTCTCCAAGAGCTCCAGTCTGCACTGAGACAGCTCTCTCTCCCAGAGCTCCAGTCTGCAGTGAGACAGCTCTCTCTCCCAGAGCTCCAGTCTGCAGTGAGACAGCTCTCTCTCCCAGAGCTCCAGTCTGCAGTGAGACAGCTCTCTCTCCCAGAGCTCCAGTCTGCACTGAGACAGCCTTCTGACGAAGCCGGAGGGTTGCCAGGATGATGAGACGAGCAGAATCCACCCTTCTGGGCAGGAAGTGGATACATGGTGGCAGTCAGGGCTGTCATGTCACATCTAATGTTTCCACATCAGAAACAGATACACCATCTCTCTCTCTACACACACACATCAGAAACACCCCTCTGGGGCAGATACACCATCTCTCTCTCTCTCTCTCTCTCTCTCTCTCTCTCTCTCTCTCTCTCTCTCTCTCTCTCTCTCACACATACACACACACATCAGAAACACCCCTCTGGGGCAGATAGACCATCTCTCTCTCTCTCTCTCTCTCTCTCTCTCTCTCTCTCTCTCTCTCTCTCACACACACACACACACAGAAGCACAGTCACACACACACGTGCACATCCACACACACAGACCCCCTCGTAACCCGGCTACTCCTCAGAGTGGGAGACAGACCCACCCAGCAGGGAAGGTTGTGTGAGGACAGGAAGTGTATGTGTGAGGACAGGAAGTGTCTGTGTGAGGACAGGAAGTGTCTGGTTTGAAGCTAAGCACTGACATGCACACATACACATATTTTAGTTTATGTGTGTGTGTGAAGGACTATGCAAACACACACATACACAATAGGCAAGAATACACACAAAAACAAGGTTACAATAGCTCAGGGTAAAGAAGTTGAAATGTTTCAGAACTCCATGAACTTATTGTCTTCACCTGAGCATATGAACCTCAGATATTCTGTACTGTATAAACAAATCTGTTTAAAACGTATTTTCAACAAGATTATATCACCTAGTTTTAAACACAGCTATTTATCATTTTGGCTTTTAATAGTGATAATATGATTTATCACTGGGAAACCATAGTGGACCTCCTGGATGGTCATTAATCATTGTTTCCCACAATCCCTTTCAGAGCATTATTCCAACACTGTGTGTTGGGTTTGTTATGTTCCTAAACTACCATGGAGTCTATTTATCATTCACATATCCCATCTCCCATCTGTGCGCGTGTGTGTGGGTGTCAGTGTGTGTGGGTGTCAGTGTGTGTGCGTGCGTGTGTATGTGTAGAAATAGGAAAGGTTAGAGGTATAGCCTGAATACAGCACTTTCATTTATTGAACTACCATACACTCTTGCACACACACACACAGACCATAAGGCACCTCTACAGAAGATCAATAAGAAAACAGGTTTCCTGAGGATGAGAGGATGTCTGGTCTCAGTTGGTCTTACCAGAGGATGAGAGGATGTCTGGTCTCACCAAAGGATGAGAGGATGTCTGGTCTCACCAAAGGATGAGAGGACGTCTGGTCTCACCAAAGGATGAGAGGATGTCTGGTCTCAGTTGGTCTTACCAGAGGATGAGAGGATGTCTGGTCTCACCAAAGGATGAGAGGATGTCTGGTCTCACCAAAGGATGAGAGGATGTCTGGTCTCAGTTGGTCTTACCAGAGGATGAGAGGATGTCTGGTCTCACCAAAGGATGAGAGGATGTCTGGTCTCACCAAAGGATGAGAGGATGTCTGGTCTCACCAAAGGATGAGAGGACGTCTGGTCTCACCAAAGGATGAGAGGATGTCTGGTCTCAGTTGGTCTTACCAGAGGATGAGAGGATGTCTGGTCTCACCAAAGGATGAGAGGATGTCTGGTCTCACCAAAGGATGAGAGGATGTCTGGTCTCAGTTGGTCTTACCAGAGGATGAGAGGATGTCTGGTCTCACCAAAGGATGAGAGGATGTCTGGTCTCAGCTGTCCAGGTGGAGGTGTTGTGACCTACTGTGAGGCTTTCAGACTCATCTCCACATGTGCAGAGTTCAGACTCATGTCCACATGTGCAGAGTTCAGACTCATGTCCACATGTGCAGAGTTCAGACTCATCTCCACATGTGAAGGGTTAGGGTTAGGGGCCGCCTCAGAGCTGGGAGGGTTAGGGTTAGGGGCAGCCTCAGAGCTGGGAGGGTTAGGGTTATGCAGAGTTAGGGGCCGCCTCAGAGCTGGGAGGGTTAGGGTTAGGGGCAGCCTCAGAGCTGGGAGGGTTAGGGTTATGCAGAGTTAGGGGCAGCCTCAGAGCTGGGAGGAGGAAGTGGAGCCCTGCCTCTATCTTAGTCACCAACACTCTACCACACTAGCAGCACAGAGACCAGAGGATCCTGTGTTCATGCAGTGTATCAAAGTCATGCTTCATGTTCTTGAATGTGGCCACATGGCTTTTAGTGGTTAGAGGTGTATGGAGCTAGCAGGACCTCCACAGTCAGGGTCATCTTGTCTTCTCTTGTGTCCCGGTTGTACCTCCAGGCCCAGAAACTGAAGTCAAACCAGAGTCTGAACATGGCCGTGTGTGTGGTAAGAGACATTCCTGTCAATCAATATCTGATCAAATATCTGGTTCACATCACCCTGTGTGCGGTTGTGTGTCTGCTGACTGTTGGTTGTTGTGATCATCAGGACCAGCTGGACGCTGCTGGCTCCTCCAACGCAGACGCTCGCAGCTCCTCCTCCTGCCCAGACGACGCCCGTCCAATCAGCATGCTGCTGGGTGTGGCTTGGGGCCTGGTGTCCATAGCAACGGTTCTGCTGGGTCGCCAGGTCTGGTAGAGGCGGAGGACAGGCGAAGGGGTGGAGAGGAGGAGAGGTAGAGAGTGAGATGAAAAGGTGGAGAGGAGGAGAGGTAGAGAGTGAGATGAAGGGGTGGAGAGGAGTGTTGGACAGACGGACTGGTGGACGGATGTACTGAGAGTTTCAAACCCCCATAGCTGTCATCCCCCTCATCCTGTCAGCATTCAGCTTCATCTGGGCTGTTCCAGGACCGAGCGTGTACAAACAGCAATTCCTGTCTGGATCTACATGACGAGAGGACGGCGCTCGGGGGGAAATAAAATGTGCTGAAACTTTGGAGTATTTTGATGACAAATGGACAAATGTTAATGGATTTTACTTTTGATGTTTTACTTCTCCGGGAGCTTGGTCCTGATTGGCTGTTGAAGATGTTTCCCTCCCCAAGCAGATGTCTGCCCTACCTCCACGCCTGCAGGGGGCGCTAGGGCACTAACCCTCCCTGCTATGTCACGGCCTCCAGGACATGCTCATCAAGCCTCATAGTAAGCTTGATCAGTTATTATTCTAGAACTTGTATGCAGGATGCCACAGTGTGTATGTTATAGCTCTACCTGAACACAGTGTAGCTCCACCTGAACACAGTGTAGCTCCACCTGAACAGAGTGTAGCTCCCCCTGAACACAGTGTAGCTCCACCTGAACACAGTGTAACTCCCCCTGAACACAGTGTAGCTCTCCCTGAACACAGTGTAGCTCCACCTGAACACAGTGTAGCTCCACCTGAACACAGTGTAGCTCCCCCTGAACACAGTGTAGCTCCACCTGAACACAGTGTAGCTCCACCTGAACACAGTGTAGCTCTCCCTGAACACAGTGTAGCTCCACCTGAACACAGTGTAGCTCCACCTGAACACAGTGTAACTCCCCCTGAACACAGTGTAGCTCCACCTGAACACAGTGTAGCTCCACCTGAACACAGTGTAGCTCCACCTGAACACAGTGTAGCTCCCCCTGAACACAGTGTAGCTCCACCTGAACACAGTGTAGCTCCCCCTGAACACAGTGTGGATGCTGTCGCTCTAGCCGGCAGGCTTCTCCTATTCCTGTCACACTCTGGCTTCCATCTTAAAGGACAACTTGCTCATAACTGCTGAAAGATAAACTAGAGGATGATGTTTCAAACATACAGTATGGAGGCTTTACTTACAGTTGTAATATGTGTTACTTACAGTTAACATCCTATCAGAACGGTTATACTTCAGCATCCTTGTAAATACCCACATGCCTGTTCTAGATTTGTTCTATAATGTTTGGGGGTGGGGGCTCTTTGTGACATCCTGTCTTTAAAGACATATTTACACCTGTATAAGCAGTCTGTGTGCCCTCACATGCTGGGCTTCCCCTGTGTGCTGCATGGGGAAGCCTGGGTGCTCGTCTGTGGTGTGTTGATAGTGTATATTGATAACTAGGCTGAGCCTGATAGTGGGGACCTGTGGAACCATGTACCTGTGATGTTTGGATATTTTATCATGTCAACAAGGAGGCACATTGAACCGTGCCTGAACAGAACCCCTGTCCACCAGGGCCTCCTGACTCTGGACAGGAATTATAGGTATTTGCCAAGACCTCCATGCACTTTTTCATGGGCGAAAGTTAAACCAATCAAAAAGGAGATAAATAGCTCTGTAATTATAGACTTGAGAAAGTGGGAGTTCGACCATTTCCAGAGGGTTAAATCAGTAGAACAGAAACTCATAAGCTGTGAGCTTTTCATGTCCCCTGACAGACATACTCTGTAGTCGCATGCTGGCCTTAGGGTTAACCCAAACCCTAACCCAAACTGCTGCTAAATGACTCCCTGCCTCTGACTTCTGTAAGCAACATACTTTTCACACAACTCAATCGAACTTCTGAGAATGCAAAACCAGCAGCCAAAATTTGATTATTTAGAATTAGCGGGGAAATTTGGCTGAGCGGTGAGGGAATCGGGCTGGTAATCAGAAGGTTGCCGGTTCGATTCCCAGCCATGCAAAATGACTTTGTGTCCTTGGGCAAGGCACTTCACCCTACTTGCCTCAGGGGAATGTCCCTGTACTTACTGTAAGTCGCTCTGGATAAGAGCGTCTGCTAAATGACTAAATGTAAATGTAAATTTGATTATGTTGAATTGGTGGAAAACAATTACACTAATTATGTTATATTGTTAAAACAAATGTAAACAATTAGATTTGCTGTTGGGTTTCTAAAGCTGAGTCTGTAGATGGTTGTAATGTGTGAGGCATCTGAAGCTGGAAGACAGGGATCCTGTGAGGACAAACACATCTTTTAAACATGAATGATCCCCAACATTTTAGATACAAATCTGCTTTTAAGGAATGTTATGAAGACAACGTATAAAATACATCATGTCAGAGTCGGCCTTATTGCCCTTGGCTTGTGAAAATGTAAAATGTTGTATGTAATAAAAATGAGTCAAAAAAATGTATTGATTGAAATCTGATTTTAGTCATGTGAACCTCAACACTTCAGAACTACATGAATTACTCTGTAATAGTAATAACACCCGTAGTAAAAGTAATAAATGTTACTGTAGATGTTATCTGCAGTAACATTTACCAGTTGCCAGTTCGATTCCCGGCCATGCCAAATGACGTTGTGTCCTTGGGCAAGGCACTTCACCCTACTTGCCTCGGGGAGAATGTCCCTGTACTTACTGTAAGTCGCTCTGGATAAGAGCGTCTGCTAAATGACTAAATGTAAATGTAATGTAATTCTATCTTAATGTTTGGTGAACACTCCAGAACAACTGTTCATACATACAGTCTACGATCACCTAAGTCTCAGACTTTAGTAGAATGTATTACTAGGACAACTGGCTGAAATAATGACATGTGGAACTGATCACTCTACTCCGAGTGAACAACCATCGATCTACTCCGGTCCTGGTGAAGCCGGAGGTGGCAGGAGGATGGCAGCATTCACTGCAGCCTGGCGGACATCGTTAGTCAGATCACATCGGTGGCGGTGCAGAGCGACACGGACAGACAAGGACACGCCCCTCCCCGAGAACGTCCTGCCCTCAGACACCATGATGGAACACCTGTCCTGGATCTGAAAACAGATTTATGGAACGTGTCACAGGACTCATCAGACAGGGGGTAGCTGCTCTGCTGTCTGAGTTCTGCAGGAAACACCTGCTAAGATGAGGGAGGAGAGGGAGGAGGGCGGGATAAATGGTAAATGGACTGCATTTATATAGCGCTTTTCTACCTTAGCGGCACTCAAAGCGCTTTACAATGTTTGCCTCTCATTCACCCATTCATACTCTCAATCACACATACCGACGGCAGCGAGCTACCATGCAAGGCACCGGCCTGCCAATCGGGAGCAACTTGGGGTTCAGAGTCTTGCTCAAGGATACTTCGGCACATGGCCTGAGAGGAGTCGGGGATCGAACCGCCAACCTTGCGATTAACAGACAACCCCTCTACCCCCCAGGGGGAGAGAGGGGGTGAGAGGGGGTGGGAGGGGGTGGGAGAGAGAGTTCAGATGGCTCCACACAGGGACAACAAGCACGGGGCTAGGGGTAGGGTTATAATGTAAGGGGTAGGGTTAGGGGTAGGGTTATAATGTAAGGGGTAGGGTTAGGGGTAGGGTTATAATGTAAGGGGTAGGGTTAGGGGTAGGGTTATAATGTAAGGGGTAGGGTTAGAATGTAAGGGGTAGGGTTAGGGGTAGGGTTATAATGTAAGGGGTAGGGTTAGGGGTAGGGTTATAATGTAAGGGGTAGGGTTAGGGGTAGGGTTATAATGTAAGGGGTAGGGTTAGGGGTAGGGTTATAATGTAAGGGGTAGGGTTAGAATGTAAGGGGTAGGGTTAGGGGTAGGGTTATAATGTAAGGGGTAGGGTTAGGGGTAGGGTTATAATGTAAGGGGTAGGGTTAGGGGTAGGGTTATAATGTAAGGTGGTGGAGGGCCCATCAGAATCATTTAAACACCATAAAGGTTTTCTGTGAGTGTTAGAAATACAATCAGGGCTTGTAGTCTAACCAAAGAGAGATACACTGAGAATAAACATCTTATTCCCTAAAATCTCATCTCCCATTTTCCAGGTCAATTGTTATAAGTTTAAAATGATGTGCAATGTGAGAAAATGCTGCCATTATAACTGAGGTGTTGCAGGTCTACAGCTCATAACACGTCTCATTACAGAGCTATAGCAGCTCAGGCAGTCTGGACCTGTTAACACTAGGTTAGGGTTGGCCGAGTTAGTGCAAATCTGTGTGCGTCAGGCGTCAGGCGTCAGGCGTCAGGCGTCAGGCGTCAGGCGTCAGGCGTCAGGCGTCAGGCGTCAGGCCGCCCTGCCTGAATCCCTGTCGGCCTCCCAGGGTTAACCCCATTAACCCTGACCCTCCTAACCCTGACCCTCCTAACCCTAACCCTAACCCTAACCCTGACCCTCCTAACCCTGACCCTCCTAACCCTGACCCTCCTAACCCTGACCCTCCTAACCCTGACCCTCCTAACCCTGACCCTCCTAACCCTGACCCTCCTAACCCTGACCCTCCTAACCCTGACCCTCCTAACCCTGACCCTCCTAACCCTGACCCTCCCAGGGTTAACCCTAACCCTCCTAACCCTGACCCTCCCAGGGTTAACCCTAACCCTCCTAACCCTGACCCTCCCAGGGTTAACCCTGACCCTCCTAACCCTGACCCTCCCAGGGTTAACCCTGACCCTCCTAACCCTGACCCTCCCAGGGTTAACCCTGACCCTCCTAACCCTGACCCTCCCAGGGTTAACCCTGACCCTCCTAACCCTGACCCTCCCAGGGTTAACCCTGACCCTCCTAACCCTGACCCTCCCAGGGTTAACCCTAACCCTCCCAGGACTCTGACCCCAGAGTGATGGAGAGAAAGCTGCCTTTTGTCCTACTGCTGTAGCCTACTTAATGTAACCTTTATGTAAAGTGTTGCTATGTACAGTAGTTAATGTAACCTTTATGTATGTAATGTAATTGTTGCTATAGTTAATGTAGCTCTAACCCTCATGTAAAGTGTTGCTGTGTAGCTACATGGTGGTTACTGTATGTATCTGCAATGTGGAGTGTAGTCCAGTACTGTGCTAGAAGCCTGTTCTCCATCTGTCCCTTCATGTTGTTAAACCTCCAGACACGTTATGACTCAGGACCGGGCCATCATCTCTAATGACGCATTGTCAGTTTTACACTGACTGGGTGTTCGGAGCAAAGATCCGCCCTGTCATTGATCTTGTCAACATTGATAGCGTGTTGATAGCTGCTCTAAGACACTGAAAGCTTTTAGAATTCAAACATGCTTTCACAGAGCGGACAAGACAGACAGTTGTTGGTGTGAAACTCATGCGCTCTTTGAAAGTACATTTTCAATGCCAGATAATAAAATAAAATATATATTTTCTTTTTACTTTTATGTAATTAGCCTCAGAACGACACAGTTTCTAAACCACTTTTTCTTCTCAAGTGTTGACTTGTTCCTGTACCAGGAAATAAAAGTCCTCAATCAGAGAGCTGCATTATTAGACCTGAGAGCCAGATGTAAATAACCAGGTGAACACAGTAATAACCAGGTGAACACAGCAATAACCAGGTGAGCACAGTAATAACCAGGTGAACACAGTAATAACCAGGTGAACACAGAGGGACTACAGTTGGACTACAAAGGGATGAATGTCACCTGACTGCAGCCGAGGACGTGTTTATCAGGGTACCTTAAAGTACATCAGTGTGGCTATTTCAGCTAGCCAGCGTTGGGCTGTGACCTGAACAGCCAAACTTGTTTTGTCACTGACTGGTCATTGAAACGAGTCGGGAGTGGTTTGATTTAATATTGAAGAATTAAATAAATTATAATATCTGGGTTTGGGTATTGTGTACCGTGTTGATTGGGTCTTGGTGTTTACATTTCTTGGTTAGTTGCAACTTTTAATTGACAATATAACACATTAAGAAACTTGACTTTAATCAAAGGATCGCCTCACTTTTCAATTTGAAGCAGTAAATCCAACGCTATGGGTAGCCTATAATATCTTGAATCGTCTCACTCGATAACAATACCGGCATGACATAATGGTGAGCTAGCTGCCTTATCTACCTAGCTATCCACATAATGGCAGACGTATGGCGTAGCGGTGGCAGTGATTGTTTGCTTTGTTAGGCGCAGCGACGGTTGCTAGCTTGGTTAACATTAGGCTAACTGGCACTAATCACCCCCCATCGCCATGGGGGCTGGGCACTTCCATTCTGCACTCAGGAGGCAGCGACAGCAGCGAACAGCGAGGGTATTGTGTGCTGGTCGTGTTTAGTAGGCCTACCTGTGATTAGGCGAGAGGAAGAGCAGACTCCGTGGGGGGACCAGTGCTGAGAACAGACACATCATGAAATATCTCCTGGCCGACAGGGGACTTCTCGTTTATATGCTGAATTGCAGCCCTTCTCTGATTCATGACTTGTAAATAACGATAGGAATGAAATGCTCGGAAGTTAACAGTCTGTAATCAGGGGAACAGAACTGATGTCCAGCTTCTCTCCAGCTGTAGAGCCTACATGTAGCTGCATTCATGTGCTTCATGTTGTTTCTTCTTTCTTTGCAAACGACAACATAAAAATGAATGCAAGATCCACGTCAACACACATTGAAACACAACATGAAAGACAGGCTACCACCGTTGAAATCTCCACCACTAACAAATATTTTTTATTTTTAATAAAGAAAAAACATCAAGTAATCGATAGTTGATTTGATCTGTAAACAACCTGACAAAAACAATAACTGTGCATTTAGAGCTGGAGAAGCGGTTCCTCTAATGTTCCGTCACGTAGATGGACGATGCGTCTGCTGCCATCCGTCAGCCGCGCCCCACGCATTATCCCCGACGCACACGCACATTAATATCGCCTAATGTTAGGACCTCCGACATCATGATTTACAGCGGGCTTCGCAGCCAAGGAAAGCCGATAAACGTGAGCCCATCCCTCAATTTTCATCCGACAGATCCTACATGAGTTATATTGAACGGTTCGACAGCTTCGCCCGCAGTCACAGCCATTGACAGATCCATCTCCATGGAGACACGGTTGGTTCACAGGAGAGCTTCGCGTGGCCGTTATTACCCACGTATATATACTGTAGGGTACTTGTAACACTATAATGACGTATTTGACTAGAATACTCGACAGCACAGGATAGCACAGTAACCAGGACAAAGGTAAACATGCCATAGGATCTTCAGACACCGCAGGGGTCATCCTGTGATGGCAGCGTCTTGACTGGGTCTCCCTCCAGGACCAACACTCAAGGGGTGAACGGATAAGCTGTGTCAAAGTTCCCTCTCTGCCTCTCTCTCTCTACCCTGCCTCTCTGCCTCCTGCCTGCCTCTCTCTGCCTCCATAAAATCAAATGAACTTGGTTCCACATGTCCAACACTCTCCTATCAGCGTAAAACTGTAAAACTTAGAACCGACATGTTCTGAAGGAACAAAATGTTAATGGATGTTACTTTCGTAAGATTTGAAATGAGTTGCTGCAACCAAGTGGCCTAAGAATATTCAAGTGTTTTTATTTATCTGGCATGATGTTCATGTAGGCCTATATACAATACACAACTGTTTATTGATATGCCCCGAGCAGTCACGTCCATCCACACATCAGTGGTGAACCCTGACCCGTGAGAGATCAACTCCTCACTGGAATTACAACACATTAAAAATGAACTGTCACAACAACAGCTGGCATTCTATATCATTTGTTAACATGACATGTTATATTACAACCATGTTGTTGGGATAGCACATAGATCCAGAACACCTTTGAGTCCTTAGCAAAGAACCCTAGCTTCTGATTACTAGTAACAGTCACTGTACAAGTGAACTGTTACTCTGGAATCCATTAATTATTAAAACAAACTTATTAAGGACATTTCTTTTCACAAACACAGTAAAAAGACTTGTTTTATCATCATCATCATAGATAAGAGTAGGAGCAGAAGACGAAAGCCTAAAATACATTTCCTCTCAGAACTTTCTTTAATAACAAAAAAATAAAATAAAAGAATATCTTGAAGAGCGCCACAGATTCACATTTAGTTTCTAAGCTGTACACAGAGGTCACAACCCTACCTGGCTCCTCGCTTGTTAGTCCAACATTGGCGCTCTTTTGGAGCAAGTTACATCTCTACAGTTTTTCCCCCGCCCTCCTGTCCCCCCCGGCCAGGGCCCAGCAGGGAGGGGGGCCGGCTGGCAGAGGGCCAGGCTGAGAGGGGGCCCAGCCGAGAGGGGGCCCAGCCGAGAGGGGGCCCAGCCGAGAGGGGGCCCTGCCGAGAGGGGGCCCTGCCGAGAGGGGGCCCTGCCGAGAGGGGGCCCAGCCGAGAGGGGGCCCAGCCGAGAGGGGGCCAACAGACAGACAGCAGTGTGGATGCCAGGTCAGGGGTCAGCCAGGTTCATGTCATGTCCATGGTGAGTCTATCCAGGCTGAGCCCGGTGAGGGTTCAGGAGAAGGCAGGACTGTCCAGGGGGAGGCAGGGCCGTCCAGGGGGAGGCAGGGCCGTCCAGGGGGAGGCAGGGGGAGGCAGGGCCGCCCAGGGGGAGGCAGGGCCGTCAGAACATGGAGAAACATCCACACACACTCCTGTGTTAGATAACCTACTATTATATAACAAGTGCGGTGCCAGCGTTATATAATTAGGGTTATGGTCCAGGATAATGAAACTGTCTTCCATCCCTCCCTTTATCCCTCCGACCCTCTCTCCCTGCCTCCGACCCTCTCTCCCTGCCTCCGACCCTCTCTCCCTGCCTCCGATCCTCTCTCCCTGCC
Source organism: Osmerus mordax (assembly GCF_038355195.1). Taxonomy (NCBI): domain Eukaryota; kingdom Metazoa; phylum Chordata; class Actinopteri; order Osmeriformes; family Osmeridae; genus Osmerus; species Osmerus mordax. The sequence continues at coordinate 18,442,180 of NC_090059.1, read as the reverse complement.
TCTGGTAAATTCTCTGGGGCAACAGGATGAAGGATAAGCATCTCCAAGTGAAGTGTCCCACAACTACAGCTAGCATCTACCAGCCTCTACCCACCTCTATCTCAGCTAGCCTCTACCTCAGCAGAGAGATACACATGTAGTGGCTTGTACAGACTTTAGCTTCTGGGGGGGAAGGGAGGGGGGGGAAGGGAGGGGGGGGGCACAGTCATCTCAGTCCCCCAGACTGGCCTGCTGTCCTGAAACTACGCTACCGCAAACAGCACCCAAGGTTGCCATGGTAACCCTTTTAAAACCTATACAACGTCAGCCAAATTGTGATTAAAATGTCTTAGAAAAAAGAGCCTGCGGTTTGGAGGACTGCAGACAGGCAAGCAGACCCAGCTCTGATGTCTTCAGGTCTGCATCTCAGCGTGGAAACGTCTCAGAGCGTCTGGAGGATCCAGGAGCTCCACAGGAGAGGGGCTCTGGTCAGCTGGAGGAGGAGGAGGCTGCAGGGGTCTGGGGGGTGCCAGAGTTAGAGAAGTGAGAGTGGAGAGGAAGACAGGAGGAGAGAGTACAGGGGAGGAAAGAAGAAGAGGAGAGGAGGTGAAAAAGAGAAGAGGAGAGAAGGAGGAGAGGTGAGAGCAGGGGAGAGGAGAGAGCAGGGGAGAGGAGAGGTGAGAGCAGGGGAGAGGAGAGGTGAGAGCAGGGGAGAGGAGAGGTGAGAGCAGGGGAGAGGAGAGGTGAGAGGAGAGATGAGCGCAGGGTACAGGAGAGGTGAGAGCAGGGGAGAGGAGAGGTGAGAGCAGGGGAGAGGAGAGGTGAGAGCAGGGGAGAGGAGAGGTGAGAGCAGGGGAGAGGAGAGATGAGCGCAGGGTAGAGGAGAGGTGAGAGCAGGGGAGAGGAGAGGTGAGAGCAGGGGAGAGGAGAGGTGAGAGCAGGGGAGAGGAGAGGTGAGAGCAGGGTAGAGGAGAGGTGAGAGCAGGGGAGAGGAGAGGTGAGCGCAGGGTAGAGGAGAGGTGAGAGCAGGGGAGAGGTGAGAGCAGGGGAGAGGAGAGGTGAGAGCAGGGTAGAGGAGAGGTGAGAGCAGGGGAGAGGAGAGGTGAGAGCAGGGGAGAGGAGAGGTGAGAGCAGGGGAGAGGAGAGGTGAGAGCAGGGGAGAGGAGAGGTGAGAGCAGGGGAGAGGTGAGAGCAGGGGAGAGGAGAGGTGAGAGCAGGGTAGAGGAGAGGTGAGAGCAGGGGAGAGGAGAGGTGAGAGCAGGGGAGAGGAGAGGTGAGAGCAGGGGAGAGGAGAGGTGAGAGCAGGGGAGAGGAGAGGTGAGAGCAGGGGAGAGGAGAGGTGAGAGCAGGGGAGAGGAGAGGTGAGAGCAGGGGAGAGGAGAGGTGAGAGCAGGGGAGAGGAGAGGTGAGAGCAGGGGAGAGGAGAGGTGAGAGCAGGGGAGAGGAGAGGTGAGAGCAGGGGAGAGGAGAGGTGAGAGCAGGGGAGAGGAGAGGTGAGAGCAGGGGAGAGGAGAGGTGAGAGCAGGGGAGAGGAGAGGTGAGAGCAGGGGAGAGGAGAGGTGAGAGCAGGGGAGAGGAGAGGTGAGAGCAGGGGAGAGGAGAGGTGAGAGCAGGGGAGAGGTTCTGGGCAACCTAGCAGAGTTCTGTACCTGGGATGGTCCCCGTCCCCTGGCCACACAGGCTGGAGACTGGAGACCCCCATATATCTAATGAACCCAGAAGTCCGGGGGGTCAGGGTTAGCTGAGAGCTGTTCAGACACAGGTGCCCTGGTGGGTAGGGGGGAGGGTCTTGCGGTTCTTCAAAGCCTGGCTCTTCTCTTTGTAGTCCATCGGTTTCTGCTGAGACGTGTCAATCAGGGCGCTGGCAATGGCAATTCCTGATAAACACACAAACAGATTGAGGGGTGAGTGTGAGGGGTGAGAGAGTGAGGGCAGCTGGATCTGGGTAAGCCAGGGGGCCGACAGCCCTCTAAACATTGCTGGGATGCTTCGCCGTGGTTCCCTCAAACGTCTGCATCCTGTAGAGCTTCTAGCTGTCAGACTCCAGAGTGAGGAACTTGTGCTCTCTCAATGCTCGCGGCAGCGCCACGTCCGATCGACCGGCCCCCTGCAGCAGCCAGGCATGCCAGCCGACTGTCACACACACCCATAAACCTTGCTTACGCCCTCCAGGAGCAGTTCTCAAAGGAGCCTCTAAATCATCCACTGCAGAGGGAGAGAGAGCAGCTGCTGTTCCAGCTACTCGGCTCAGCTCCTCCCTGCGCCATAGAAACAACACAATCATCTCAGGCTCCAATTCATTACTGAAGACGGAACAGCCAAGAGGCTGAGGAGGTGTGTGGGGAGTGTGGTGTGTACGTTGTAGGACAGTATTTACAACCAGAATCAAACTGAGGCCCTGAGGGAAGTCCGTCTTCTCAGGATTTATAGTGTGTGTGTGGGGTGTGTGTGGTGTGTGTATCAATATGTCTGTAGAGATGCATTTCTTGTGATATCTTTACACTACCATAGTGTGCTACTCAGAGACCTACCATAACCATGGAGACAGGAGACACACAGTAACCATGGGGACAGCAGAGACCTACAATTACCATGGGGTATAACTCATTTAGTGTTCTGTTGATCTCGATGAACATAAGCTACCACTGGTCCCGTGAAATCCCAACCTCCGTATTGTGTCGACCTATATATATATATATTCAGCCTAGGCTGTATCCAGGAAGTGAAGACACCGTCATGTCAGGTGACCATCCTCTTCCTGCCTCTCGGGGCAGTCTGCACAGAGCACCTCCACCTGCACAGAGCACCTCCACCTGCACAGAGCACCTCCACCTGCACAGAGCACCTCCACCTGCACAGAGCACCTCCACCTGCACAGAGCACCTCCACCTGCACAGAGCACCTCCACCTGCACAGAGCACCTCCACGTGGCCAAAACATAACTGTTTTGGGTGTGAAGTGAGATAGCATTGGATTCTCTCTCAATAGTCTTTGCCAACTGATAGGTGTGTGCAGCGCTGGATAGGTGAGTGTGTGCAGTGCTGGATAGGTGAGTGTGTGCAGTGCTGGATAGGTGAGTGTGTGCAGTGCTGGATAGGTGAGTGTGTGCAGCGCTGGATAGGTGAGTGTGTGCAGCGCTGGATAGGTGAGTGTGTGCAGTGCTGGATAGGTGAGTGTGTGCAGCGCTGGATAGGTGAGTGTGTGCAGTGCTGGATAGGTGAGTGTGTGCAGCGCTGGATAGGTGAGTGTGTGCAGTGCTGGATAGGTGAGTGTGTGCAGTGCTGGATAGGTGAGTGTGTGCAGTGCTGGATAGGTGAGTGTGTGCAGTGCTGGATAGGTGAGTGTGTGCAGCGCTGGATAGGTGAGTGTGTGCAGCGCTGGATAGGTGAGTGTGTGCAGCGCTGGATAGGTGAGTGTGTGCAGCGCTGGATAGGTGAGTGTGTTTGAGTGAAAGCAGAGACCACACAGCTATCTTTGGATGCTAAAGGCTCCTTCTTGCTGTTCTTTGATATCACCTCTGTCAGGTGGCACTGACAATATAAGTAACATTTTGTCAGAAAACGTCATGCTGGGGAAAAGTGCCAACCAGCTGAGTGAGATTGTAGCTATTCAGGTCAACAGGTGAGCAGCATCCAAATGAGCGCCTGTCCACATCACATCCTGTAGAGCAGCCTGTCCACATCACATCCTGTAGAGCAGCCTGTCCACATCACATCCTGTAGAGCAGCCTGTCCACATCACATCCTGTAGAGCAGCCTGTCCACATCACATCCTGTAGAACAGCCTGTCCACATCACATCCTGTAGAGCAGCCTGTCCACATCACATCCTGTAGAGCAGCCTGTCCACATCACATCCTGTAGAGCAGCCTGTACACATCACATCCTGTAGAGCAGCCTGTCCACATCACATCCTGTAGAGCAGCCTGTCCACATCACATCCTGTAGAGCAGCCTGTCCACATCACATCCTGTAGAGCAGCCTGTACACATCACATCCTGTAGAGCAGCCTGTC